>NW_019272047.1:421849-433577 GCF_002738345.1 Cucurbita maxima
AAAAAAAAAAAAAAAAAAAAAAAAAAAAAAAAAAAAAAAAAAAAAAAAAAAAAAACATTAGGGCAACTTCCTATGATCTCTTGTTTCTCACTCTTTAGCTCCATGTTTGGGCAATTTCTTCTTTTAGGCCCCTTTTTGTAGTTTCATTTCTCTTAAAGAAAGCAGGTCTCTTATTGAAGAAGATAAAAATAAAAATAAAAATGTGAACGAGTAATTAAATCAAAAGGCTGAATGCAATACTTACTCATGTTCTCAATGATACGATTGGCATACACCTGAAATGCATTGTCTATGCCACGAAGCAAGCAATTAAGTTCAGTCAGCCTCATTGGGACTTGAAGAGCAAAAAATTGATCCACAGTCTGCATAGAAGGGCCAACATGATTATAAGAAAATAGAGTTGATGGGCTGACACACACAACATGCACACAGACATTTAAAACCATCCCGACAACAATTCAAGACATCAGCAGAAAGTTTCTAATAACTTAAAGATAAAATGCAAAAAAAATACTAATTGTCTGGAAACTATTCTTCCAAGAAGGTTGTTTTCAAAATACATTGGATTCTATGTTAAGAATGAGAAATAGAAATAGAAATAGAATTGGGATCGAAAGTATGATCTTCATTAATGTTTACAACATTTAAATAGGATACAAACCATCAACTAATACCTAAAAATGAAGGAAAATATATAACTAACTAAATCTTGTAAATAAGATAAAATATATTGCTAATCAAATCCTAAGATAAAAAATACTACTAACAATTCCAAAATAGTTAAGATATACTCCGTAACTATAAAATATATTCTCCAAATATCATATCTTAATATTCTATGAATGAAAGCTCCACAAGAGTGCTTTGAGATCCTTATACTAAAACAAGAAAACTCAACTTTTCAACCCAGGACCACATAACAGAGAAGTAAAATTGATTCTAGCTTTTGAAATAAAAAAACTAAGAATACCCAAAACATTGAAGGGCTAAAGACCCAGTGTTCCGTAAGATAATAATGCCAATTACACACAACCAACAGATAGAACAAATACATCAACAATATTCTCCTCTTCATCATCATCGATCGTGATTTCAACTGGATTATCAAATTATACTATTACTGCTTCAAGATATAGCAACTATAGCATGCAAAAAATTTTATGCCAATTGTAGAATCATAAAAAACCCACCCAAATCTTTCTTCAATCTTTAATTCTTCATTAGCATTAGCCATCCTAGTTCAAAAAAAATGCCAAAAACAATTATGGGCATTATTTTGTAACTGGCACATTTTGCCCATACTATCTACTCACTCAGATGTTAATGCCCATGATTGTCACTTACACATGATACCTACCCACCCGGAGGTTAATGCCCATGATTGTTACTTATGCCAGTAAGAATCACATATAAATATCAGATAACTGGAGATACTGACATTGATACCAAGGAGTAAAGTTTACACATACTAATACGTGATACTGATGTAGTAGGATTTGTGGATAATTAGATATTACTCTTGGTTAATTCCTTTTATTATCCTTTTAGTATTTTTAACATACTTTTTTAGCATTTTACCTCTTGTTACTAATCGTGTCCAAAGATGTTTTGGCAATGGAAGGAGTACTTGGAATGAAGCTTGGTTGAATTGTGAGACTTTTGCTACTGCCTATCCAGGGCTTTTTCATTTTACTACTAAACCTAATCTTACGGCTGCACAGGCTAGGAACAGTTTGAATGCTGCTTGAGACTTGTGTTTGCATCGTAATCCGAATGATTTGGGAATATTGGAGTCTAACCCAATTTCTCTTGCCGTATATCATAGGGTCAACTGGTGACTGTTGGATTTGACCTCTTGATCCCACCAAAGCTTTTACTGTAGAATCTCTCACGGATGATTTTAGTTCATTCATTGGTCCTAGTTCGACTAACTTGTATTTAGTGTTTGGAAGAGTATTTACCCTAAGAAAATTAAAGAAGAAGAATGCTGTGTATTACTCTATCTCCTTCATGGTGTGTGATGTGTCATTCTCACCTAGAATCTCCTAGTCATCTTTTTGCCTACTACACCCTTGCTTCTCAGAATTGGACAACAGTGCTTGAGGCTTTTGAGCCGCCTATGATTTTACCAAATGACATTTTTTATCTTCTGGCTTCAGTATTTGAGGGTCATCCTTTTCAAGGAGTGAAAAGGACCTTGTGGCTCTTTATCAACTAGACTTTCTTCCGGTATCTCTGTTGTGAGAAGAACATAAGAACTTTTAGGGATGATTTCTTGACTTTTGATCATTTTTTAATTTTACTTTATTTGCTTTGTACTAGTGTAAGACTAAACATCCTTTTGAGAGATTATAGTCTTTCTTCTTCGACTCTTGTAAGTCACCTCTTGGTGTTAGGAGCCCTTTAAGCTCCTTCTATTTTATTTATCAATGAACTTTGTTTCTCTTCTCGGAAAAGAAAGAAAAAAAAAACTCTTCCTTCTCCCTCTCGTTATGATGACTCTGTGTTTGAATCTAAAGATCGCCTAAGTAGAGTGGACTCATTAATGCTGTCTATGGGAAATCACTTTCTTTATACTTTAGGAAAACAAAGGAGACTCTTCCTCCCTTCATCAATGCTTTGCAAATTTGCATCTCTTATTGAAGCTTGTGGTCTTGAAATACATGAAATTCCTTCATTGTTATCCAAAGATTCAGCGTAAGGATTTTTTTATGGGTGTGAGAAGTCTCTATGTTGCTTTTTTCGGCCTTTTGTGTGAGACTCCAGAGAGATGGCTTCTTTGATTCTTCCTTCGCAAGTTTTATTTTTATTCGTTTGTTCCAAGCTTGTCTATTTTTTAGCTTTTCTTTGACGATCTCTCTATTGGGTCACTTTATGATATTTTGTCTTGTTTTACTTCTTTGCAAAGTTTGTATCCATTCAGCTTTAGTCTCTTTTCATTTATTCAACAATTAGTTTTGTTTATTGTAAAAAAAAAAAAATAAATAAAAAATAAAAAGAAAGAAAGAAAAGAGGAGTGGTATTAGACAGCTAAATAAACTTCTTTCTGAACTGCACATTTTTTCATTATAATGTGTAATTATAACACTACGGCCAGCAATAATACAAACATGAATAAAACTTTATGACAAAGCCACACCCTTGTTAATGCCTAATTTTTGCAAGCACGGTAATGTAGGCCAGTGTTCACAAGAATGTAATAACAATCGTCCATAGAGTGAGTGAAAGTAGTTTCAAGTTAACACTCATATCCAGGAAAAAATGTCATGAAAACCATAAAAGAGTGACACCCATACCTCCTCAACGATTCTATAGACTTCGACAATTGAACTTCCATGACGCTGCTGAGGGGATATTGGATTCCATCGCTGTATCAAAAGGAGACAGAATATATAGCTTACTATTAATACATTAAAGTGTTCGATAAAAGCAGATAAAAAAAGAAAAAAGCAAGCTGTTGGACAAGAAAATAAAATAAACTAGTCAATATCACGGATATGACATGAGAGACATCTTAGATTTTTTAACCCTTATTTTTCTACAATATTTTATGCTGAAGTGCCAACTACTTTTATATGTCAAAATAAGCTTAGGTAGCAAATTTAGTTCTTAAACCTAATTTAATAACATTAGACATTAAATACTTATATTAAACAAAATTTTCAGCAAAGAAATCATAACTTCAGGCCCTGGTTTCCCTTCAAACATTTAACAATAAATTTATTAACGCACGCCCCCACCCATTTCTACTTTCAATTCATCTTTTTCAGAAAGCCCCCAAAAGTCCAGAAAACAGCTTTTTGCATATCAACCTAAAAGAAAATAATGTTCATTCTCGTTTACAAAATGGGGTTTCTTCTTCTTGACGGTACACTTTTAAAGGTAAGCCTAAGTATTGGCGGATTTTATTGTCATAGATTGGCAGCATGTCAGGTTGACAGCACGTGCATGTTTGAGTATGTATTTATAGAGAGGGAGATGCAGACGTGAAGAACAATAGATAAATATGTTTAATTTATTACTCAAATTACTGTGTAAGCAGAACTTGAAAATAAAAGTAATAAATTGTTGTCATGTTAGCTAACTAAAATATTATAGAATTAAAAAGATCTAGCCACTTTTTTCCCCGTAGCTAATAAGCAGATATTGGCAAAGTCTTCCAATATGAGGATTTTTCAAAACCTCGGGATAAAAATATCACATTCTAAAACTTAGGGACTAAAGTGAAATTTATTTTAAAATTTAGGGACCAAAAATAATTTATCTTAGTTATATAATTGTTATTTTGAATGCTTAGAACTAGTGATACTTATAGGTTTAGACACAGTAACATGGGCGTGGTAACATAAAATTGAGTTGCCCCAACTCTACCACAAGAATAATTAGTCATATATATTCATTATTTTGAATGTCCACAACCTAGTGAACATAGGCATGGTAACATTGTTTTTATTGGCTAACTGTGGCTAACTGGGAAACCTAACCACTAAAATTACATGACTGCCCCAAAAGATGTTGCACAAAAGTGTCGATATTACAGATAGCAAAAGCATACATCAGACACTGGGTAAACCAACCACTAGACTATGACGAAATAAGTTCGTAAGGAAACAGCAACGTTTCATTTATGGGCCAGTACAAACCAACCACACATCCAAGGGGATATACAACTCAACCATTATTTTCACCCTGATTAAACAAGAACACAATTAATCTGTACTTGGAACACGGATAAGAAATTCTTGACAAGATCTCACAATTAAAAAACAAATTTTTTTAGGAAACAGTTTCATTGATAACTTTGAAACCATCCAGAAAAAGTTTCTCCAATTGATTATCAGAGAAGGGAAGTTATAGTTACTGAAAGGAAGAAAGTTTTTGCACCAAGAAAAGACCCAAAAAGATAAGATATCAGTGAGGGTTGCTGTTGTTTTCTCCTTGCCTTTAAAATTTGTATCATTTCTCTCTTTCCATAGACACCAGAGAAAGAGCACGACAGAAATGTAGCTATAGGATCTCATTTCAAAAACAAATTAATCTGATCAAATCCAACACTGTTCACCTTCGAATTAATATTAATAATAAAATGGCCTTAAAAGTATTATAATAGAGCAAATCAGTAAGAACAAAAGCGATATAACTAAGTGAAATTCATTTTAGTTTACCATGCTTGAGACCGTACACCACTTGGACAAACCTCTATGTCAAAACTCACGACCAAGAAAGTAAACGAGATAAGTGAAAACTGTCTAGTGGTGATTTACAGAACATTCTTCAAATATTAGTCATAGTTCATTCGACACTTTTCCAGTAACAATACAATACTATATTTGAATATTTAAGTAACCACTTCTATTTTAAATTTATATGAGCAATACTATTCCAACTACGAGGACCTGGATGAATGGTAGAATTTAAAAACACAGAACTAGGAAGTTTACTGAAAAAGAAAGTTTATGTGCTTGCCTCTTGTTGGAAAGCTCTTTCCACCCATCCTAAGATCCGTCCAAGTTGTGAGTTGACCCAGCGCAGCACCAAGGTTCCAGATATAGATTCAATCTAAAAAATTTAAGAAAAGTTGATACCATGAGAGCATGAGAAAAATATTCATGGACGGAACCAAGTACTGGGAAGCAATAGCAATTTTAAGATTTTATACCCCAAAAAAATTATATTATTATTTTTTTTTTAAAAAAATCTACCAACTTCAACGTCTATATTCATGAAAAATAGATTTAGTAGAGTTTTGTCTCCCCAGAAAAAGTGACTTGAGAGCAACAGGAGAACTTTTAGAAGGTGGAGACATCTCAGAGAAGGTTTGACCTTCGATCAGGTGTAACACCTCCGTTAGGTGTCTGTAACCAGAGAGTTTTATGACCATCTTTTACTTCTCATTTGTGAATAGTAGGAGTTTTTTTCTAGAGGCTTTTGTCTTTGGATTTTTCTAGGCTCTTGTTTTGGGCTGATTTTTTGTGTTTCTATGTTGTATCCTTCCATTTTCTTTCTGGTAGTATGATTTTTCATTATACACTCACAAACACACATAAATATGCATAAGCATAACTATCAATAATGTATATAGAGGATTGAAACTGATCGTGGGAGAACTTCACCTTATCGTCAATAAATAAAATAGCATCCCAAAATTGAATCCGCCTTACCATACTTCCTAATGCTACTATTATCCTTTCTACTTTTGGTGCATACAGCCAGAGCAATGGAAAGAATGAAAAAAGATATGTCGAAGGTTTCACAGTCAGCTATAAATGGAGGGCCTCAACAAAACATCGAGAGCAGACATTTAAACGATGAGGAAGCTGTTGAATGGGCTGAATTGAGCCTAGATTTCACTCCAATAGTCCTCTCATCAAGAGACGATTCGTTGAGATGGCTCCCTAATGCAGATCCTTCTCCACAAAATCCTTACTGTCTGATATGGGAGAAAAAAACGACTATCCTGGATCCTTTATTGGCCCACAAAATCTGGAAAGAGAAGTACCCAAAAAAGATGAATTTTTTTTCTTCTGGGAGCACAGAAAGCTATCAATACCCAAAAAAGATGCCTTATTTGGCTTTGACCCCAAGCTGGTGCCCTATGTGCTAAACTAATGATGAATGACTGAATTATTTGTTCATTAACTGCCCCTATGGCCGTCACTTCTAAAACAGGGCTCTCAAAGCCTTCGGTTGGTATTTAACTTTTCCTTGGGGGGCTAAAGATTTCCTCCACACAGCTCTGTCGTACAACCCCTTCAAGGATCCTAAAGCTTTGCTGTAGAAGAAGTAATCAAAGGGTCTTCCTAGATAAGGAACAATCTCATGTTAGGCTCTTTGATCTTGTTATTTACCATGCTATTTCTTGGGAAGGTCATTTGTAATCACAAAGGATTAACATCCCTACTGTAAATTTTATACATCAATGAAAAAAAAATTTACATAAAAACAAAAAGAAAAGAAATATTGGGAACAGATTTTTTTGCCAATTTTGTTCGGTGGAGCTAGGAGTTCATTGCTAATGATACCCCTTCAAGACTCAATCAATTATCAGTTATTATAAGAATTATTGATATCCACTCCTTGTCAATAATACCAACATGTAGAAGGAAGGAATTTGAACCTCCGGTCCACATGCCTTGACCAGTTGAGCTATCATCATGTTAACCTCATCATGTTAACGTCATTGATAATAGCACACCAAGAGATACAATAGCATCTTGTAATCTTTTCAGAAAATGAAGTACTAAATTTAAAATTCCCTACTTTTAAATCAAGAATCCCCCATTTTATAATTAATATTACCTCAATATCTATAATCTTTTCTCATGAGGCAGAAATTGTTCCCTTTGATAATCTTGAAAGCAATTTACACACTTACAAAGGAATGAAAGAGAAGATATTTTTTCATAGAAACAAGGGGAAAACTTTAAGCAAGTTGCAACTGGTTTCTAACCTGGTATAGAGCAAGTTTTCTGATGTGAATATCAGCACCCAACTCTTCACATGCAGATGTGATGAGGGTTAATATATACTCCTCGAGGCTATTGGCTGCCGGAAATACAGATACAACATCCTCAGTCAGATGTTCAACTCCATCGAGGAAGGGTTTCTACAAGGTTTCGAAAGAACTTGAGATTTCAGAATAATACCCCACTGCATCATGGACTAAAAAGACAGGAATTATGAAACTACCTTACCAAAAATGGCTATAATCTTACCAGTCTATGACCATAAAGTTTATGGAGAAGTGATGCAGAAACAATGGATGCTTGAGCGTCCCTTTGAGATAAGATTGGTATGAAAAGAGATGAATCCCTCTTTAGAAGTTTTTTTGTCTCTTCAGCAAGCAAGGCTAGAGGATGTTCGTGATTTCTATCAGATTTCTCCACGGAATGCAAAACCTGCAGAATAAAACAATAAAGTATTAAAACAAATAACGTTCAGTGCAGGGAAATGAAGTTTTTCAAATGTTTCAGTTTTTTAGAAGGGAATTGAGTACAATTACAAATAATGGATGGTTGAGTAATGTTTTTGAGAAGAGAAACAATTTATTGATAAATGAAATAAAATGAGTTGAACGCTCCCAATTACCAAAGGTGTACTACATGAAAGAGCTTCAATTAGCAATTAAAGACAAAAAAAACTATAACCAGAAAAAGGCCATTTACATTTGCACCAATACAAATAATTAAAAACCAACTCAACGAAGCTTCTAAATTGGAGATCGCTAAAAATTTGACCATTTCTCTCAGCCAAAGAGATCAAAATAACACCCCATTAAAAGCAACCATAACATCTTTTTTAGACCACAAAATAGATGGCCCACAAAAATCAGAGCTAAGAGTACATTCTGAGGTAAAGCCAAACCCAAAAGCTTCTAACACACAACACATCAAGAAGGAGATAAAGAACAATAGGACAAAAAGAAACCCCATTCCACACCAAATTGAAGTTTAGGGGCAATGCTACAAGTTACAAGCCAGGATTTAACAACATTATCCCACAATCTCTATAACATACGTCCCATCCATCAAGCATCAGTCAGAAAATAAAGCACAAATAATATAATCACTCTTACCCTGGAAAATGCATTCTTAAGGGATGATAATATATAGAATTCAATCTGCTCTTTATCTGTTCTAGACATTGATTCTGCTGCCTGTAACACACGAACCATAAAGTTTTAATATTCATATATCTGAAGCACAAGAAGAAGAAATAGAATATGGGAAAATAAATTCAGTGAATGAATGTTGTTGGAAAAGGCATGTTGTTACCATCCTAAGACTTCCAAACCCAGGACCTCTATCTTCTTTTCATGTGAGACTAAATTGTAGGGTTAAGAGTTAATTGAAAAGGAGATGGTGTTTTAAAATGTAAGTGCTGTGAGTGCTAGGTGTCCATCTTTTTGGGGAAGTTTTTGTTGGAGACAGAATTATCATCTCAAAGACAACTATTCCTCTGTGCTCAAGAGCTGGCATAGCGGATAGTTCCAACATAGAAGTAATATACTACAGTTTTCTAGCCTGCGTGAGAGAAGAACCCATCACTGACAAACTTATTTGGAGCATCCATGTCCTTCTAATAAAACCATAGACATACAGTTTCAGATTCTTCCAAAAGCAGCCTCCTGGAAAGCATGGCCACGGTGACAATATTCCCCATCTTTCTAGGATCCTGCGAGGTGCATAAGAAATATTAGAATACTGAACAACAGAACTTTATATTCAGAAGTACTGAAAAGAATAAGGGAAACGGGAGAGAGAACACTTGACAATCATCTAAGGCATACATCAAAAGAGTTGGAAAAGAAGACTGACCCAACCCACTGTGGAAAGCAGAACAGAGTACTACTCCAACCCAAAATAATAAACCCCACAAAAAGGATTTAATGAGAGAGACTCTGTTCTTTGCAGTATTCATTTACAGTTTACTGAGAAGAGAGAAGAATAGGTATGACTTGAGTTTTAATATATGACTTGAGCTTTAATAAACTAATATTCTATAAAGATTCAATCAACATACAGAAATAAAAAAAAATAAAGATCGAGTTAATTGGATTATTTTTTGTGATAGACCATTCACCTAAAAAAGACGGCACAAACACAAAACGGCTCTACCTATGTCACAATCTATCTCCAATGACCCACAAAAATAGGCGCAGAAATATAGAAATGCAAACCAATCATAGTAGATTTGAGATGCCAATAATTCAAATTCAACCGTGATACTTACAATGATTGAACAGGAAAGAGCACTTATCAAGTCAACTTTTTAACAGAACGAGCACCAAAACTAACACCCCTACGTATTTTGGCCTAGAAAATTTTTCCTAATTAACAAAGTTAAATCCCACTCCAGTCCAAGCTTTGCAGTCACAAAATGGTTTACCGAACCTCAGAAAAGTGCAGGTGGTAGTCTCCTAGCAGCTTATCAGCCCAACTCTGTATTGGAACAATAAAGGATTTTAAGAAAGAGAAATCTCGAAAGCTCCCTTCCTCTTCCAGTTCTGAATGCAGACTTTTTAAGTGCAACCTCTCCTGTGGACCCCTTTGTTCCTTCAATGGTATTTTCTTCAACTGCTCAATTGCATGTTGCAGCATTCCTTGCTCGGATGTAATAACATACTGTAATGCAAGATGAAATAATGATGACAATAAGAATATCAAAATCAAAATAAAATTGATCCGTAACGTCAGAAACAAGTCAAACCACTATTTTTATTTTTATTTTTTAAGGAAAAGAGTCAACCAGCAAATTTAATTTTCAGACATATAACAAGGGAGACTAACATCGGAGACTTAAGTTGTTCAAAAAATTCTCTTCTCAGGTAAAACTTTGCTTCTCATAAACCTCTATATGTAGTGCATCCCCATGATTTGATTCATTCCTAGTCTCACAATGTATTATCTGTAAGAGAGAAGCACCACATATCTTCTACCGAATTTTATACGCTTTAAGTTATATTTACTATGCTTTCTGTTTCACACGTTGTCTTTTCATCAAATTGTTTTAGGTTGTCAGAAACTGCAGAGAGGGAAAAAAACAAAACCAGCTCTCTTTCCCTAGCATGTCCTTGCAAATCAGAAGAGGAGTCCATATATTATTTTCCATCATTTGACCTATGCTGTAATTTTTTTTTTTTTTTCCTAATAATTTCTGAACTGTAAATTTGGGCTTGTCTGTTGCACTTCTGCAATAATGTCAGGTTTTAATACATAAAATAAAAATAGAAACTACATAGAGATTTTCAGACCTGTATTTTAGAGGGAAAAAAAATATACTTGGAATAAATGCTGCTAGAACTCTTCTTTAAATGCTTTGGATTGAGGGAAAAATCATCATTTTTAAGAATCAGAGTGGAGACTTTTGTTCATTTTTGAAGAATGTACAGTACATGGCTACATCTTGGACAGCATTGCATGGGAACTTCCTTGAACGGGGCCCTTTTTGTATTCCCATCATTTTGGGAGAGAACTTATTTCTCTGCCCTCTTTTATACTTCTGCTTCTGTGATTTTAATGCTTTTCTTTGCAAAGAAAAAGGGAAAGAAAATAGGGTTATAGATATTGATAGTTCATGAAAAAGATCAAATACGATACCTGCTTATTTTTGCAATGGGAATGTTAATTTCACTCATTTATCCACCTTGCTAGTTCTTAGAGCAGCTGAGGTTTTCTTGACATACGTGATTCTTTTTTTTTAAGTTAAATAAATATCTGATCCTTGTAATTATCATGTGTAGCATACCTTTATGTTCATTAATATAGTTTTTTTTTCTAAACTATGTTCTTATTCCTCACACGTGAACATTCTCTATATTGGTAAAGTGATATATTTAATTATTTCATTGGTTAATTTTGGTGGTCTGAGAAACACAATGCCTGGAAACTTGATAGTAAGGAATGCTGGGTTGACTGAAAAAAATAATGGCTTAAACTTTTCATTTGATAATTTACTGGCTGTCGTACCTGACGAAACAGTACCCAAGTAAAGCAGGTATAATGGATGGTCTCTGTGATTCCTAGAACTCGCCAGGTTGACTTCAAGAGCTCAAGGATTTCCTCTACCTCCTGAAAATATAGACGGATTAGAATCATCCATGCAGATTAAGAGGAATGCCCCGGTAAATGCATCTAATTTTCTTTTCAAGTATAAATGTAAATTAGAACAATGTGTGAGTTTCTTCTTCTTCTTTTTTTTTTTTTTTTTTTTTTTTGGGGGGGGGGGG
>NW_019272047.1:433909-464687 GCF_002738345.1 Cucurbita maxima
GGGGGGGGGGGGGGGGGGGGGGGGTGGAAATAATGAAAAATACAAAAATGTTCGAAGAAAAAAAAAAAACTCCAAATGAGAGTGAAATAAAACAACAAAAAGCTAGGATAGCATCTTTTCTATTTCTTTACTTCTTTCTTTTCTTCCTCTTTTATGAAAAAAAAACGAACTTTCACCAAGAAAAATGAAGAATACAAATGGGTTTACAAAAAGGAAAAAATCTCTAAGCTACTGGGTAAAGTGGAATGATAAGTCACAAGAGGAAGACAGAGGAAAAACAAGATATTTAAATTTTGGAAAAGTTGAAGATACTGGGGCAGTTGCCTTGTCATACAAGCTTAGAAAATGGTGTTTAACAAGGAAAAACAAAGCACTAACCTCAGTCAACTTTCCCTCATCTAACATATCAAAGACACTGAGAAGAAGTTTCTCATAAAGCCTGACATTGAGATGATAACCATCAGCCCAGTGACAAACTTCACCAGTTAGGTCACCCCGAGCTGGCCTCTCAGCAAGTGAAATGGCAATCTCTCGAAGGGATCTCAAGCATTCAATTCGTTGGAGTTCCCCTGTGGAAGGTGGGAGAGACTGAAAATTCCAAAATGTCAGGTACAAACGTGTGTATGCATATATATGAAAAGAATGGCACAACCACTTTTTTTCCATAAGAACAATGCTTTCATTTTCATAAAAAGATAATAAGAATGATAGAAAACATCCAACCTGATTCTCCAAAAAAAAAAAAATGAAGATAACGGAAAAAGAACTCCAATCTGTAAATGAGAGGTGACAAAATTCTACCACAACCTTCACCTACTCTTCCTCTATGTTTATTTTAAAATATCTTTTATTCCTATCCTTAAAAATCCCCGACAAAATTACCAACATTGTATTCATCCATGTGATTGAGATAAAATGTATAACCTTTCTAGCCATTTGTTTTATAGGAGTATAATAGCTAGATTTCATATTTGTCTTGCAAGACTTACAGATACCAAGGCATCTCGGTATCCTTGCTTGACTATGAGGTGAGCATCCATAAGGTTGTTATCTTTAACAAGGGTTTCTAGATTCCCATGAGATGAGAATCCATTTTTAACATTTTTGCATCCTTTAGAGTGACTTTATGTTACAATAATACTCAAAATCCTATCAAGTAATGTAACTAACTAGGCTTGAAATAAAATATAATAGAAATAAAAATAACACGATTAAGACCATTTAAACTTTAAATTTGTTGTATTATTGAGTTTTCCTCTTTATAAACTTATGACATTTGATAAACATATGATCAATGATCATTTTAGTTTATTAAAATTTTTAAAAAATAATTAAAAAATTAGAAGACAAGTAAAAAGGTGGCTCATTCCCATGGAGAATTGGGAAAAGAATTTGGGTGTCTAGGAAAAAAAGATTCTATAACTACCCATTGCTTAACCCTTGGAGCCTTCTTTGTCAATTCCTGGCCCCTCTTTTGAGCCTCTCATTTCGTAAGGTCCTTGCTCTTGCATTTTCATTTCTCTTAATGGAAAATAGTTTTTCAATCAGGGAAAAGAAAAACTTCATAGAAAGAAAATTAGCATAAAAATTAAGTAAATTAGTAAATTAGTAAAATTGAATTAAAAATGAAACTTAGAGAAAAACACACGCACCTCAGATTCCTCAATCTTTGACAAAAGAATTCTCAACTCACTTGCCTTGCGCCCTGATTCCCCAAATCCCACAACAGGGTGATTAATAAGACCCTCCTCCAATATGTTCAACTGTTCGCATACAAAAGATCAAAGTCAGCAGGAATATTTGAGCACTTAACGTGTCAAATCAAAGGTTTATTATAAAATTATAGAGGGGGGTGTCGAAGCAAGTAAAGAGAATGAAGAAACTTACCTGCCTTTTTTGCCAGCGTAAAAATGCCTTTCTATCAGAAAATTCTGTTTTTGAGATACATGACAACAATTCCAGAGGAACTAAGAGGGTGTCCATTCTTTTTCCTACTTTTCCTGAAAGGGCATTTAGGAGGCCTTTCCGTGTTCTCACGTCCATTGACTCGGATATCTGCAAATGTATTAGAAAAAAATTTAGCCGCAAAAATGAACTATAAAACTTTCCTCCAATTGAAGACATACAAATTTATTGGGAAAAAAAATTAGAAGTATGGTAGGAATAATAAGCAATAAGATAAGTAGCCTTCTTAAAATGAAAATAGTAGTACAATATGAAAACACATCAGCCCCACAGTACAAATAAGCAAAGAAAACTCAAAACCAATACTAAGATTCATACTCCAAAGAAGATATCTAGACTCTATCCCAATCGTTCTCAATGTTTTACTCTCTCTCTCTCTCTCTCTCTCTCTCTTCTGGTAAATGACAATTTATTTGAGATAGGAGAAGCAAGAAAAACATAGTCAATGGCTGATGAGGCATGGGAAAAAAAACGTTTTTCCAATTAGTACATAGCATGTTAGTAATTACAAAAAGTTGCAATAGAACAATATAGAGACAACCAAATGAATAATATCTCAATGCTCTTCAACCTCTCTAGACATATCAGTGGAAATTACTCTTTTAGTGCTCATTTATTATCCCTAGGGGAGCTGTTTTCTTAACTTTGATCAGAGTATATCTGCATAAATTAATGAAAAATGCTTTTATAATATAAATTCCAACCAAATCTCTCAAAAAATTTGGTGAGACCCCATATCCCCAAAGGATTATAAACTTTAACATGATAAGGTGAGTGCATTTGCAAGCTAGCTTGCCCAATGAGTCCCGGCATTCCATTTGAGAGTCACCACAAACAGAATTAAATTCCTAAATCAAATCGTATGGAATACAGGTTCTGTTTCATTGCTATGGATGCTAAATATCCATAAATAATATCAAGTGCATTAAAATCCACAATGCAAATAATAATTTAAAATCAAGTATAAAAGTTGTCATCGTGTCAAGATAAGCATTAAATAACAAAGCTACCTCCATCTGTACTCGCATGGCTTCTAGCAACCCAACTAACCCTGGAGCACGTTGAGATTCGACAACAATTCCACTTTTACTACTACGTCCAAGCTTCCTCATCAACTTAGACCTTTTATCTTTCTTCTTCTCTGTTGATGGTACAATAAGACCCCTATTTAAATAGTGAAGACAGATTTAAGAAATTGTGAAATAACAAAATCTAATATGAAGATGAACAATAAATTCTGTCAAAAACGGGAATAACTGATCCATATGACAAGAAGATGATACAGTGAATTAAAACGCTAAACATGTATGTTCCTTATCTTTCAGCATTATCAGTTGCTGCTGTACTAGCTTACAGTTATTGTTTCTTACTTAACTTCTTTAGCTGATAAGTTAGCTGAAAGCCTCCATTGTGCTCTGTTGTAGTAGCCTATTCTTTTTTCTTTAATGAATGAAAAATTTTGGAGAGACTTCCTTGAGAAATATTCCTAGGCTACATCATATGGTATCAGTCCGATGTTTTTGTCTAGGCCAATCGCTACAACAACAGAAAATTGTAAAAAACCCTATTGGCAAAGATCACATTAAGGAGGATAGTGATGCTGTTTTCAGATATTGAACATGGCTGCCTACAACATTAACAACAGTATTATGCCGTATATAATCTTCTTGTCTTTTTCTTTTTTTTATTGGAAACAATTTTATTGATTGTATAAAATTATACAAAAAAGGAATATGGCTTATAATCTTAAAGATCAGTTTTATGAATTCATTTCCATCGGAAGCACTAGAGTTATCTTAGTCTTTTAATTGTATCTTTCTACATCACAAGAAAGAAGTGGAACTTCTATTTTCTTTTTAGGTACGTGACTAGCCTGCCACATCTTAAACTTGAGAATGGGTTTTTATTAAAAGGAAGAACAGACATTGGGAGTTAATGTTTATTTTTCCTTGCATTTTACTGATTAGTTGCTGAAGTTGCCATTCTATTTCACAATTATTCAAGTAGTTAGGTGGTTTATTGTTTGGTTAGTTACCTAAGAGTCATTAATAATGTACTCCAATGACCTTGAGAATTACTCCAGAAACGAGTCAAAGCAAAAGCAAGAAAGTACAAGATAAGATGTTATACCCAGAGGCCCCAGCACAAGCCAAAAGAACCTCATATGCTGTTTCTCGAAGGTCGTCATCTGTAATTCCTGTAACAAATAAAGCAGAAAGTATAAAACAAACTCTCCAACAGTCAAAAAAAATGAAAGATACAACCTCAAAAATTCTATCCTTTGCAGCCTAAATGCAGATGGCGATGATCGATGTTGTTACATTAGATACCCTAGAAAGTAAGAAAGACTTGGAGAACATTAAAACAGCTAAGCATGCCCACTTCCTTGTTCAGATCTACAGCTACACATACTCCAGCCATTTCAACACACACAATCCATCAGCCAATAAATTTATTACTACCTGTTGAAAAAGAAGGCAGTTTGAGAGCAAGATCTGCTGCATCATTTGGGTTTCTTCTTGACATCCTCATGCTGTTAACCTCAACATCTACATCATCATCAAAATCTTCAATGTCGTCCACGGTTAGTTCCCGAGCATGTGAGGACTCAAAAGACTCGGATCTGGATACATTTGTTTCAGTTAGCGATGGTGTGGGAATAGGTACTGGTGCAATTACTGCCGGAGGTGTATAGACAGGAGGAGGTGTGAAAGCAGGAACAGGAGGTGGTGCCCTTTTTGGAGGTGACCCTGATGAATCTAAATCCGTAACCAAGAAAAATTCATCTCCGGAACCTGAATTGTTCTGGGATGTCAAGATAACATATATATTAGCAACGATTTATTAACACAAATCATAGATCAAGTACAACAGGGGAAAATTACATTCACAGAACCTAAAGCATGTGAAAGAAAGAAAGGAAAAACAAATCTAAGAAGAGAGTGGGGGTTGCCTGTCATACTCACCATCTGAGGAAACCCCGTAAGGTCGTGATAATCTCTAATGGCTTCAGATAGTTCAAGCAGGGCGCCTGTTTTTGCAGATGATAGCATGAGAATATATTTGAAATAAATGAAACTTAAAAATATGAGTATGAACAAGTCAAAGCACCTTTTTTAGCACAATTAAGAACATAATCCACACTAACTTGGTCTAGATCAACATCATCAAGGGTAACTGCACCAGGAGGCATTACAACTTTCTTTATCAAGCTTCCAGACAGTACAAAATCAAGAAGTATCTGTCTGTCCCGCCTGTAGCGTTGTAAAAGCTCGATGGCATTTTCCCTGTATGATAGGAAGAACACATTGTTCATCCAAAACAGAAGAAATGGAAGTCCAAACAGGCGAACTCAAGTAACACTAAAATGATAAGCATTCAATTTCACCGTTCCATAAAAAGAATAGTCATTAGATATTCAGGAGACACTTACTCTTCCATGGTGAAGCTAAATGATACTAACAGTGAAATCCCTCAATTTCAGACAATGTACATCCGGTCCATCTCAGAGAGATAAAATTTGTTCTGGTAGCAAAGTCACAAACGAATATACCATAATGCGTTAAATCAACAGACAACTGGAAATCAAATTCATAAACCAGTTCATTGCAAATGCACGATAGAGGTAATAGATTCAAGATAAAGGACTTTTCCTGTCCATTCCTGGATTTCACGTATTCAGGAAATAATTCAAGTTCCAGTCAAGGAATCTTAACCATACCTCGATTCCTACAAATGACAAACTGTGTAAAAGTCCTCCCAGTACAAGCTGAAGCACGAGCTGGTCCGATTCTGACTGCTACAATACCGGAAGCCACTGGATCCTGCAAATTGAAGTAGCTTTCAGCAATAAAACACTCGACCTCGTCCAATTCACTAAGTATCAGTTCTGCCACCGGTAAGAAGTTGCAACTTCAGAGAATCCATTGGAAGCTAGAGAGACAGTAGAAACAATACTTCCATCGATACCTTGGCTATATGCAGCTACCTTGTCGAAGAAAATGAGTGCCGAAACAATGGCGATGAGACCAACAACCAATGGTTGAAGTGGTAACTGGAATTACAGCTATGGAAACATGAACTGAGAAATTGAGCGCCTGAGCTGAGAAATCGGAGATGGATCTAATCCTCGGAATCTAACAATGTTTATTATTGAAAATTTAGAGACCAATCGGGTTGATTGGATCCTAGATTGCTAAACTATGAAATTAACCAATTCTTATTTTTCTTTTATATATATATATATATATATTTCTTTCTTTTTTTTTTTTTTGGTTAATGGGTTCAATCAAATAATAAATACAAAAATAAAATATAAAATATATATATTTTATCAAATATTATTTGAATATTTCCATCCATTCAGCCCAAAAATGAATTCGAACTAAAATAAATAAAAAAATTAACGTGTTATAGGTTCATAATGATGACAACCATCTTTACTTACAAATAAATAAATTAATTAATTAAACATAATAATAAATTAATTAAAATGTCAGCACGAGCATATATCAATAATAATTGATATGTATGCATTACTCATACGATATAAACCTATACCAAAAATAAAAAAAAATGACATCAATAAATTGAAATTTTAATTAATTACTTTTTTAGTTATTGAAATTTATAGTAGAAATAAACATATATATTTTATTATTGAATTATGCTCTAATTCATTTAAATAAAAATAATAAAAAAAAATTTAAAGTGACCTAATAATTATATTTATTTATTTATTTATTATTATTATTATTATTTTATTGTCAATTCCTGAGGAGGGAAAAAGCCCTGGCGGCTGGTACTTGGTTGATAGGGTTTAAGCATCGCCGGCAAGCTACCGGAAAACTATAATTTTGATACTCTGTTTCCTCTCGACATACTCCATGGATCAGTTTCCCAAAGAACTCGACAGAGAAGTATGCAACATGAACAAGATTGAACGAAAAGAGGAAGAGGAAGAGGAAGAAGACGAGGAGGAGGAGGAAGAAGATGTACAAGACGACTGGGACGATTGGAATGCAGACGAGGAAGAAGGTGAAGAAGGATTTGACTTGAATTTTCTGTGTTTGTTCTGCACATCGAAGTATAATGACTGCGCCACGCTGTTCAACCACTGCAACTCTGTCCATAATTTTGATTTTCACGGCATTAGGAAGGCTCTGGGTTTAGATTTTTATGGTTCGTTTAAAATTATCAACTACATACGATCTCAGGTTAGCCAAGTTTTTTTTAGTAGTTTTAAATTTTGTGAGTTTCATGTTCGTTGGCTATTTCTTGACAAAATGCTCCAGAAAAGATATGATCAACAGATCTTAGTCTTTTAGTTTACAAATCTGGTTAGCTCTCAAACAAGTGTTGACTCATTTTTTTTACCACTCCTGGTACTGATCAGGTAGCAGAAAATAGGTGTTGGAGCTGTGGTTTCTTGTGTCAATCAAGCCAAGATTTACAGAACCATTTGCACCAAACACTCAATCTCAATGAAATCAAGGCTCTTTGGAATGATGATAAATACCTGAAACCCTTCAGTGAAGATGATCCCATTTTGTACAGTTTTGCAGAAGACGAAGAGGATGATGACATTTCACCTATCACCAACAATCTTCAGAGAAATACAGATTCCAATTGTGGTAATTGCAATGTTGATGGAATGAATAGAGCAGATCCTCCATTTCATATCAACGGAAGCAAGGAAAATGAAATGGCAGATTGTAGTTCTACTTCACATGGTTATTTGAATACTCCAAGTAACTTAGAGGCCGTGATTGAGAATACCGTGAAAGCCACAGAGACCTTGAAATTGAACGATAAGACGCAGGAAGACGATCAATTAAAAATAACCAGAAGAAATTTTTATTCGAAGGATATCAAGAATGTAAATGAAAGCTACTTTGGTTCATATAGCTCTTTTGGCATACACAGAGAGATGTTAAGTGACAAGGTGCTATATTGCCTCCCAGTCTACTTTTTAACAGAACATCATAAAATGATTCATTTTTGAAGTAATATATCACCAACACTACTTTTTATGCAGGTCAGAATGGATGCATATATGCAAGCTATTTTGCAAAACCCATCTCTCTTCCACAATGCAGCTGTGATGGATGTGGGCTGTGGAACAGGCATACTTAGGTGAGCTGGAAAATAAATTGGTGCAATTGGCTGCAATTTTTCATTTGGGCCATTTTAACATTATAATGACGTGCAATAACGACAAGCAGCTCCCGTAGACTGTATACATAGACATATTCACCCCTTTCTTGTCATGTTTTTCATTCGGAGTTTTGTTGATGTTGACAAACCATACACTCCTCGTAATTCATCTAATTACAATGTTTATGTAATCTTCATCTGTTCCTTCCCTTCTCCAGTCTCTTTGCTGCAAAAGCAGGTGCATCAAGGGTTATTGCAGTTGAAGCAAGTGAAAAGATGGCAGCAGTGGCTACTCAAGTAGTGAATCAACTTCAATATAGTTATTTAGTTTCCTTATTTCTCTGATGGTTTATTTTACACCATCCCATTTACTGAACTTGGCTACAGATTGCAAAAGATAACGGTCTCTTGCGGAATAGGAAACAGACTGGGGATTGTGGCATGTCAAGTGGGACTGTTGAAGTGGTTAATGGTATGGTAGAAGAACTTGATAAGAACATAGAGATTCAGCCTCACAGTGTTGACGTATTATTGAGTGAATGGATGGGCTATTGCTTGTTGTATGAGTCAATGCTCAGCTCAGTGCTCTTTGCAAGGGATCGTTGGTTGAAGCCTGGAGGTGCCATCTTACCAGATACTGCCACAATTGTAAGTCTGCTTTAGTTTGGTTCACCTCGTGATTGGTCTGATCATGAAATTACATTTATTGCTGTTGTTAGTAACTTCTCTATCTACTTTTCAGCTTGTTGCAGGATTTGGAATTGGTGGAACTAGTCTTCCATTTTGGGAAAATGTGTACGGTTTCAATATGTCTTGTGTAGGGAAGGAACTTGTAGAGGATGCTGCCAAAGGTCCCATCGTTGACACTGTGGAGGCTAACGATTTAGTTACTAGTGCAGCAATACTTCATGTAAGTCCTACCCGAAAAGAAAATATATCCATTGTGGATGCATTGCACTATACTACTAGAGCTTGGCAATCTTTTTTTCCTCCATGGTTCTTATAATCGTTAGTATTCTTCCTGCATGGCCTGAAAGAAGTATACTTGGAAAGAGAAAGAAGTATACTTGGAAAGAGAAAGAAGTATACTTGGAAAGAGAAAGAAGTATACTTGGAAAGAGACGTAATTACTGAGACAAATTTTTTTAATGTGCTCACTCGATAGTTTGTGAATACTGTTTCGAAATACTATTTTTTGTATCTTTTATCAGAATACTATTTAAGTTATGCTCACATTGTGAGATCCCACCGCGATTGAAGAGAGGATAGACTCCGAAGGGGGTGAATTGTGAGATCCCACATCAGTTGGAGAGGGGAACGAAACATTCTTTATAAGTGTGTGGAAACCTCTCACTAGCAAGTGTCAAAAACTTGGAGGGGAAGCTCAAAAGGGAAAGTCCAAAGAAGACAATATCTGCTAGCACTGAGTCTAGGGTCGTTACAGTGCTCACATCATCCATCTAGTAGGACTCATGGTCTTCATTTTTTTTGTTTGATATCTGTGAGTGTTTAGGTCAAATTGCAAACACCTCCACTATTCTAGCAGCATCATCTTTTATACTTCTCCACACTTCTTCTTTTTCAGTGATTTTGTCCTCTCCCTAAATGGATAAAAGTTAGATGCATTGTGTTTAGGTCAAATTGCAAACACCTCTACTAGTGATTGGTATGCTTAGCAAGTCTTAAGCTGTTTCTTCAATTATCCATGATTTTTGCATCATTTTTAAGAATTATCATATGTACGGTTTAATAGAATGGGTCGACTGATTTAATCCCTGCCGTAGGTAGTATGTGTAATGTAACTCTGAAAATATCTCACATGCTGGTTTCTTTTATAAAGACATGCCTTGGTTTTCTGTTTTTTTGGTACAGACTTTTGATCTAGCAACTATGCATGCTGACGAAGTTGACTTCACTGCAAGTACTGAGTTGGAACCAAATTTGCATAATCCTTCAAGCAAATCAGAAAACGTTGAAGTTGAAACATCTTGGTGTCATGGAGTTGTCTTATGGTTTGAAACTGGTTTTACAAGCAGATTTTGCAAAGAATCACCGGCTGTTCTATCTACATCCCCATACACTCCCAAAACTCACTGGTCTCAAACCATATTAACCTTCAGAGAACCAATTGCTATAACATCTAGCAAATCTACCACCAACAAATCAGCAACAGTGGGCAGCTTTGCCTCTCCTGCTGTCAAAGTTCATTTGCGACTTAGCATTGTCCGTGCGCCCGAACATCGAAGCATTGACATTTCACTCGAGACTACTGGGATTGCCAGTGATGGTAGGAAGCACCATTGGCCCGTACAACTTTTCACACTAAGATAAAGTACCGAACAGCACATGACAGATGCTTGGTTTCTAATTATGTTTTGAAACTTGTTCGATCTCCATGCGTGTTATTTGTGATAGTAGCAGAAGATTCATTCATGGATTTACCCAATTTTGACTCTTAATTCTTAATATGTAAGTTGTATTAATAGGCATTGAGAACGTAAACGAGTTAAAATCATGTGCCATGGTTATTCAGGCCATTTAGTTTTGTTATGATTGTTGTATTCAAATGTTGTATTTTCACAGAACCTAACGAGGAATTTGATGTTCTAGGAATTCCCTAATGTGCCTTACAATTAGGTTGTATAATGGTTCGTTGTGCCAAAATTATATCAAGTCCATGCTTTTGAGCGCAACGTAGCTAGACAAGGTGAAAGATATGGATTAGGGCTTGGACATAGATTCATTGAATCATTGAATCATTGAATTCTAGGCTCATGGCATTAGAAATGGTATCATAGCAAGAATTTTAAGACGTTCTAGAGATAAAAGATTACGTCTAAATGAAAGATATTGAGAGTAAGGTGACCGAAAATTCTGAGACAATTTTTTTTTTTTTTTTTACTCACATTTTTTATTGTTTTTTTTTTTTTACTCACTTTCAACTTTGGCTCCCTTCTTTCCACTAGCTCTTCTTTTTTTCTAAGTGGTCTCCTCTCTTCCCCTCTCATTTTTTCTCAGTGGGAAGGAAGACAGGAGAAAATAGGGAGAAGTAATCAAAAGTAGGTTAAATAGCATTCGGCTATAACTTTGAAAGGTGTCGGTCCAAATCTGCGAATCTTCATTCACTCTCGTAAACAATCCAAGTCAAGTCGTAAGGAAATGTCGAAACAATTACATTTAGAGCAATACAATTATGCACTTAGATAAGCGTTAGTAATTTTAATTCCAATTCAAGTTCTCTAAATTCTAAATTTGGATACTATGCAATCTTGATCATAGTTCAATTTATTAGGTCTAACACATTTAACCAAGAGGTTAGAAATTCAAATCTATCTCCATCACATCACAATTATCAAGTGACAATTATTTCTGGACTACGAACATATTAAGAGAATATTTTGAAAATATATTAGTTAGAATATATCTGAGATATTTAGGGAGTTGTTAGTATAAATTTGATTAATCGTATATTTTATTTATTTACAAGATTTAGTTAGCTATATATTTTTTTTTATTTTTAGGTATTAGTTAATAGTTTGTATCTATTTAAACATAATAAACCTGAATGAAGAACATACACTTTTCCAATTCTATTTTCTATTTCTATTTCTTAACCGAACAAATGAACTTCCTATGTGATTGGATAAAAAAAATTAGCAGTTCTTCATCCGAATTCGCGTATCAACGTACACCTTAGGGGAAAAACAATGACACTAACACATTACTCCTTGTTACATAATATCTTACCTAGATCATTGGCACATTTGCTGGTAAATGGTAATAGATTATCATATAACAGGCTGCAATGAATTAAATTGCTCAAATTGAACACAGCTGAAATTGAACTAAACTAAATAATTATAGCCAACTACAAATTTCAGATGGGTGCCTAAAACAAAGGGGAGTGGTGGCGGCTATTCTACACACTAACTCACCGCTCAATACAATACCCCCGTGGTAATACAACTTTAGAGGCAAAGAGAGTGAGGGGAGAAGAGAGAACATATATAATATATATATATATATATGGATAGATAAAAATATGTACCTGCGGGTTTGAAAAATTGTAAGCTAAGAATCCGGTTGTTCAGATTTAATTGGTGCACCGGAAGATGATCCACAACTTCCATTTTGTAGGTAAAGGCTGTTAGCCACCAGAGAATCACTGACCAAACCAACGTCCGCGTCGTCAAAATTTAACGTGCCTCGGAGTTTCCGTGTTCTAATCGAAGAAATGTTGTCAATTAGCATATTAACGATGCCACTTTATTAACGACGAAAATCCTGTTTTGTTTTTAAAAAGCAATGGCAATCCAAAAATTAAGTTGACGTGAATTGAAGCGTACCCATTCAAACGGTTGTTTATGGCGGTGAGATCTTTTGAAGGGCTTTGAAACGCATGAGTGCTCTCCCCCACGCATGCGTAGTAGCTTTTAGAACTATGTGAAATCAACGCATCCATCTGTACACAATTTTTCAAAAGTTGGTTAAATATAACATAGTATAGCTCAATTAGTTAAGAAATATATTCTCAATCAAGAGGTCAGAAGTTCGTGACCATCAAGTGATGTGGTGATGTGGTTATTGAAAAAAGACTTGATCTCATAAAAATATATATATATATATTATATCCGGATGAAACACCACAAAGATAGAATTTAACTAAAGACAACGACATGCCACTACAGAATGCAATATGAATAAAGCAAGCGCCACGGGTTTACTAAAAAAAATCCACACCTTTAAAAAGTGCCATCTCTGGGCCAGGTTATAGCATAAGAAACCATGAGATACGGATCATCTATTAAACGGATAAGGGTATGACAAGGATAAGCAATAAGTTTTTCTTCCCTCTTTTTTTGTGAGGTAAGATAAGCAACAAGTCATGTGATCATAAACGATACATGCCACACAATGATGACCCATGGGAATAATTTTATCTAACTTTTTTTCAAATTATTGATGGGCGTGTATGTTGAACTGAAACATCGACATTACCATAGCTCTGTGTTGCGGTGCATGATTACCTTAATTGTTGCATCAGAATAAAGATTATTACATGATATTTTAAGAATAAAACGATGCAAAAGATAGCCTATGAAACCCGTAACACGAATGCTGAACAATATCATGACTCATGTTAAAAGGAAATAACTAACAAAATAAATTAATACAAAGATGAATTAAATCGAATGCATGAATATACAAATACCTTTGATGATCTTAATGGAGAGACATAAACATTATGTGCTGAAGATACTTTCTTTGGAGACATATCGGGAAGACTTGGAAAAGGAGATATCTTAGGTGATCCAGGACAAGGTGCTAATCATAAGACAGAAGACGACCAAAAAACATATTTAGAAATGATATGTAAACTGCAAATACGACATCACCATTACAGCCAAAATAAACTTGACCAGGTATACCATCACTATTATTGATAACTTGAGGAACTCTGTCGGTTTTCATGGTCGAAACAGCTGGGCCAATCTCAACAAGCAAAGGTTTTACAGACGGAATAAATATTTCATTGTAGAACGTAATTATATCCACATGATCCTGTCCAGATCTCTGAATCCCAGAGCATTCAAGGAGTTAGACTTCCCATTGCAATGTGCATTTATTAATCAAATTCTTTTTTAAAAAAAACAGCATACCCCATTACGACGTGCTGAAGACCAATCAACAAACACGTTGCGAAAGACCTGTGGCTTGCACTGTGGTTGCTTCCTGTAGTTGTAAATGATTTCCCTAAACGTGAGGCTCAATTGAGATATCTGCAACATCGTTTGTGTTAATAAGCTTATAAAGAAACTGAACCCAAACATATCAAAAACTTTCTTTTTTAAAAAAAGAAGAGCAGGTATAAAAATCTCTGTCAACATCCTTTAGAGCAAACCTTTGCAACGCCATAGAAACAACAGAGGATGATCTGGTCAATGTGACGATTAAATAATAATGATGCCTTTTGACTGAGTATCTGTTGGAAAAGGCAGTAGACATTCTCCCTGATCTGATGAGATAACTGCAACCTTTCCACCATACCATTTACTCTAACAGCAGCCAACTTGACGATCTAAAAGTTGAAAATCGTGCAAAGCGCTTATTATCAAAATGGTTAAAGGAAAACAATAGAAAAATAAAAATCATAGATAACAGCAATGGGAAGGGGAAACAGAATAGAAAAAATCCACTAGGATGAGAGATCTCATATTCTCAACATGTGAATAAAGAGTGCAGGTCACACACACTTATCATTGTCGTTTGCTCCCCAAACTTTAATCACATTATTTGAGTAATAAGTCAAGTAATTTGATCCATTCATCATTTTTATAAAATTGTCATCTTACTGTCCTTTAGAAATCACGAATTAGGATGTCCAAAACTGTTCAGTTATCTTGATACCACAGTAGCCAGAAGTAGACATCCTTACCCTACTCACAAATCCACGATATCTAATACAATCATACAGTTAATGACTGACCACTACACTTCCAATCAAAAGACAATTAGAAGATATGTTTTATACCTTGCTAAAAAATATGCTAATTCCAGTTTCAGCACACGTTTCGCCACCTCCTCCAGGATTAGGCCGAGTAGGACTGCAAATAAGGTTATAAAGCATGTAAAATGGTTTAGTAGTTAGTAGTAGCACTTAGAAGAGGCAGATTATACCTTGCAAATGCTGACTGTAAAGGAGGTGGTAGAAGCTTAGACTTAATATTACTGAACGCCAGGAGACGGTCCTTCACTGGAGAAGTAAAGGAATTCCGTTCCACTAGCACACTTCTTAAGTCTGTACACAATCTTTTCGGTGACCTTATATCCCCATTCTGACCTGAAGGATGACCAAACAGATCCAAGTTCATAATTTAGGGAAAGAAAAGAAACATATTTGTTAAATTAAATGCACGCTTTTGGACAGAAACAAACTCCAAGGCAGTCAAAATAATTTCTATCTATAAAGATTAAAACACAAAAACTGATGATTTCTGCAAACGTTAAGATGACAACTAGATTATTTTCTGCTAATGCTGCATTTTACAAGTCATGTCCATGCGTTAAACAATTGAATTTTAATGCTAATAAACCAAAGATGAAAACAAGAGTACCTGGCAAACTCTCATGCTTTTGCAGAATCGGCATGGTTGATACCCCACTACCAGAAAAGTTAATTTGAACAGCAATCGCATCCAAAGATGGCATGGGTTCAGCTAATAAACCCATACGGTTTATTTCAGCAGCAAGGGAAGGTTTAGCAACAATCAGGGAGTTGTACATTGACGAACCTTTTTCCCATACCATGCTCTCTAATAGCCGTTCTTCCAACGAATTAAGATGTCGCCTCAACTCTCTAGGAAGTGATTCTTCATGTCTAATGAAACTTTCTATCACCTTACTAAGATCAAAAGCTGTAATGCCAGTTCTCTCCAAAACTGCAGGAAACAACATTGTAACAGTTTTATGTGTGGCCAAAACCAATTCGGCAGAACAAGCCAGCATACATCTGTGGAACCTCTCATTAGTCAGCAAAGAGGTCAAATTAGTCACATGCAGCATCTGAGACTCTGCTCTGCACATTGCTTCCAGAACTCTATAATATAACTTCAGTGCTTCTAGTCGTCGCTGTTCTGCCCAGATGTTATCCATGAGGTTTGCACTTTGTAAATTTCCAGGTATACAACGTTCTCCTAGAGCACTATTTGGAAATATGGCCTCTAATATTATATGTGCCCTACGAACTACATCATTAGTTACATCTCTATCACATGAAGCCAAAAAGCGCTCCATCTCTGCTGAAGGTCTTGCTGGAAGTGGAGAAATAACAGTTCTGAGCCATTTTGCTGTCGTCATAGCTGTGCTAACAGGTGTGGCAGCAAGTTTTGCATTGCCACTATTAAGAGTGCCATTAACATGTGAAGAAGGAGAGCGAAGTGGAGACATTGGACTAGTCATCATCCTTGCAGGGGAGCCCATTGAGTCAAACTTCCTCTGAAGAGATTATAAGCAAAATCATAACCCATATGGGAATATAAGAAAATAAAGTACCAATATGTAGGTTGTCATTGGAATGGAATATGAGCATAACTCAGAAGAAAATACCTTGATGCCATTCATTGTAACAGCACCTGCTGACAAGCTGCCTGACCCAAGTAAACTATCTTCGTCATTAACAAACACCCGCTCATCAAGCTCACCTTTATTACGAATTGCATCTTCATAGTCCTTTTCTAGAATTTCTAAACTGGATGAAAGAGATGCCTCCTCCATTAAGTCTTCAAAGTATATCAAACCCTCTGCAGTAAATACCAAAGGAAAAAATGAAAATTTCGCAAAGGGCATGTAAAATATAAAATAGAGTGCAACTGAATCATCAAATGCAGCACACTGGAACTGACCAGTGTCGATATTCTCCAAGCTTTTACTGTTACACTCAGAAGCCAAACAAGGCTTCTTCTTCAAAATGTCTTCTATCAAACTATTGGCCTTCTCCATCACTTCCCTCAGTTCTTCCTCTGAGGTGTCATAGACATTACAAAGTGATCTATGAAGGTCCACTCCTTTTCCTCCTTTCTTAACTGAACAAAATATAGGCGAGCTAAGCAACTATAAGAAAAAGACAACTTTTTTTATAAGAAAATAAAATGGCATAACAAATTTGGAGAGAATATTACCGAAGCGTTCAGAGTCAAGAATGTTGAAGTTTCTGAAACGAACAGGAACATGAAGAATTAATATAGCCTGTCAAAGAGTTTACTGCTTATAAGGCTGGGCGGTCATTTGTACATATATTCAACATTATGTTTGATAAATCTGATATGATTCTAATCCACAATAATAATTTTAGCACCCTGAATATTATGTTCAGATTGACCAGAGAAAAAGATAACTCATGAACAGCATCGATCCATTAATGCTACTTAGATCATTCCATTATCACTAATTACAGCAGTCATAGATTCATAGAAGAACAAAACTCACCAAAATGGAAACCAAACCATTGGTGCAGGTCACCAAGTCCTTAAAACGACTGAAAGCATGTACACGAAGTGCCAAAAACAACAACCATCCAAAACGATGGTAATCAGACAAGTAACCAGTATGGCAGGATTTAGCTGACTGCTTGTCAACATTAGCATCACTGGTGGAGAAGAATTCTTGGTAGACACGCTTATAGTACCTTGAAACGTAGGTGTGATTTAAATAATTTACAAAATCTGGAATGATTTGCACAATGCAAACAAAGCAAGGAAATAAAAGATGCTATAACAAAAAAAAAAAAAAAAAAAAACTAGTTTAGAGCCCCTAATTAATCTTGCAAAGCACCAAGGAAAGAACACTAACTTGCTTAAGAGGCTCAAATGCACAAAGTTAGCCTGCAACTCCTTTGCCTGCAAAAATGGAAATACACGAGAAAAACAATAAGTAATTTAAATAAAACACGCTCTTAATTCAAAAATACATGATGACATTGTATAAAATAAGCTCTCAAAATATATGCCAAAAATTACTGTACCTCTAGTCTATTTTCCCAATCCGCACCATAGATATTACTCAATACTGGACCAGCTTTAACAACAAACTGAGGCAGCTCTTTAAAAAATTCTACAATACTGGATGATAAGCAGGATAACAAAAAAAAAATGAATAATAAAGTCTATACAAATAGAATCTACTAAGAAGTGAAACAAAACAGTATCAATAAAAACGTACTTCAGCTTGCAAATTCTCAATATATGACATAAAGTGAAGCTATTGTTCTCAGGTCCTGAATGTGAACTCTCTGGATCCTTATCTCTCAGCCTCTTCACAGAATATAAAACAAAAGCAGACCAAAAACGTTCGGCTTCTTCAGGCTGTTAAAGTAAAACTTGGTTAGATTTAAGGGGTTTTTATTAAAAAGAATAAATCAATCTTGAAAATAATTAAAAGATATATATACAATTCCACTCCCAATTGCTGATATATTCGCCACCAAAAGGTGCTTGGTTTCTCTAAATAACCTCAACGCTTGATTACAACAACTCTCATCCAGACGTAATCCATTCTGCAGCCAAATTATAATTACGGTAAAATGTATGTGTGCACTAAAAAAGAACAAATCACAAAGAAAGGCACCAGAAGGGGAAAAAACACCTGACATAATTCTGTGAATTGAACTTCAACAGTGTCTGGTTCGCCATCGGTATGGCAATTATTTGTAGCTGATGGCTTCGTCTCCTCCATGTTTTCCGTGAACACAACCCTAGCTGATACATACAATCCATTTAGTTCATTAAATTTGAGAAACCAAAACTATAAGAACAGGTATTCCAAAGCTAGTAATAAGGGCGCCTTTAATACTTAAAAAAATGCGAAGACTACAGTAAAAATCAATTCTCTAGAACACAAACCCCCGACATTTATCAAACGAGTAAGCTAGTTCATACACCCACACACCCACAAACTAATTACTAAACAGCCCCTTCCTACAAAATCATACCTATGGGAATTTCCATATTCGTTTTCTCAGCAAATACCCATCCTATCACTTCAAAATCACCTCTATTCCCTCCAAATACACACGTACTTCAAGAATAAAAATTCGGAAACGAGTTTACAACAAAGCGCCGACAAGAAACCAAGAAATTCATGGTACGAAAAGCACCACAACATTCAACGGAAAAAAAAAAAAACGCCCTTAAAAACCACGAGGAAGAAAAACAAGAAAAAAGCAGACCAAAACTGCTCGCCAAAGGCTTCAGAAATGAGTCCGATCTCTAATTGAACTCCCACCAACCAGCAGATCCAGTAAAGAAGCCCTTCCAATGGCCGGCTTTCTCCGTCGAGACTGAATCCAGGGCGAAACCGCGAACCCTATCTTCTCACTCTGTCGCTTGTTCTCTCTGAATTCCTCCGTTCCCCTTCTCTCTCTAAAATTTTGGGGCTTCTGTTCTCACTCTTCCAGGAAAACCCTTTGGCATAGTCTTGCGCGGGAAAAACAACATGTCATGCTACCATGCCCGATATACATACATACATATATCCCCATCCAATGGGAGAGCGACGCGTGGAATACGTTAGGTTCTTTTACCGCCAAAAATTCCCACCGTTACGGGATTCGCTCGGTCGCACTCGGGTATGAAGAACCGGGTAAACGCCGTTATGGCGAGGTGGCGGAATTTACCTTCTTTTATTTTTACCGTGGTTAAATTACAGATTTTCATCCACGATCATTTTTTTAAAACAAAAAAAATAAATAAAATTTTATCTTTATAATTTGCTCACAACGCATGTTTATTCATTCAATTAGTTTTTTCTTGATTTTATAAAAAATATATTTAATTCGAATTTCTTGTCCATATAAATTTAAAATATTAAAAATAATTATTATTATAGTATGTTAACAGCTCGATTATACTCGTAATTATTTTTAAAAAATAAAATTAATTATTTTATCAGATATAAAATTAAATTCTGTCTAATAAAATTTTAAATTTTAAATTTTGTGCCAAAATAAAATTTATACTTTATAATTATTAAATCAAAAGTTGAAAATTAATTTTATAATTTAATATAAAAATTACCGAGGTAAAAAGTCAACATCATCAATGAGACGGTCCACCCGTGTGAGTGGGGCCCATGGGATTGGCCTTTTCGTCTTCCGATACGACGTCGTTTAAAATGACCGATGAGACGATACGCATTCTCCTTGCCCAGACTTGAGAAGGAATTTCCAGGTCATCAAAAACAAAATAATAATAATAGTAATAATAATAAAACACTATATTCCAAATTTGTTAATCATATATTCGATAATTATTAATTACTTTATCCTCATTTTCCTATTTTGTAAAAATAAGTTAAAACGTCTTTTTATTTTATTTCCATTGCAAATTTAATGCATTTTAATTTACGTTTTTCTATATATTTAAATGCTTCGTTTTGGTAATTATTTCATCCTTAGTCTTAAAAATTATTTTTTTAATCTTAGATTAAAATTAATTTATTACTTAAAATATTAATTAATATTTCAATTTATTTAACAATATTAATTTTAATTACCAAACATGAATATTGTTGTAATTTTAATAAGAGTGGTGTAGTCAAAATATACACACGAGATTGGAATACAACATGCACGTGCCACGAACGTTAATTTTGAATATCGGGATAATATGTGTTAAACATAAAAATTTGTGAACTAAACCGTAAGAATTTGAAAGTATATAGACTAAATTGTATTAAATTATAGTTTTTTATACTAAATTATTGCCCGTGTTAAAGTATGTGGACTTGTTACAGTGGAGTGATGCACCCTAAACGGCGAGAGTTTAATAGCCAAAAGCATCATTAGCTTACGTTGCGACCTGAGTAGCATAGGGCATGTGGAATCCCGTGTGAATCAACAAGGACCACCTTACAGGGTTGAATACTCATAAGTGACCGATAGTGAAATAGTACTGTGAGTGAAGGGTGAAAAACGGTGAGAGTTTAGTAGCCAAAAGTATCATTAGCTTACGTTGTGACCTGTGATAGCATGGGACACGTGGAATCCCGTGTGAATCAACAAGAACCACCTTACAGGACTAAATACTCATAAGTGATCGATAGTGAAATAGTATCATGAGTGAAGGGTGAAAAGAACCCCATCAAAAAGTGAAATAGAACACGAACCCGTAAACGTATATGCAGTTAGACAAAACCAAGACTTTGATCATGTACTTGTTGAGGAACAAGTTGACGACTCACAGGCAGTGGCTTGGTTAAGGGAATCCATCGGAGCCATAGTGAAACCTAATCTTTGTGGGACCTTATAGACCTGAACCTGGGTGATCAATCCATGACTAAAATGAAGTTTGGGTAAAAATAATCGACTAATGTTGAAGAACCAGTGACGAGTAGTGGTTAGACGTGAAATACCACTCGAATCCAGAGCTAGCTAACACTCCATGAAATGCATTGAGGCGTTAAAATTCCTACACCGAGCTAAATAAATTCTTGCTTTTGATTGACCATAACAATTGTAACAATAAACAACGAACGGCTTAAACACAAAACTCGTCATCTAAGTGTAAATTTGGCTGAATATTATTATTATTATTATTTTAAACAAGCCACTAGCATGTTCGAGTTACGTTTTAATTTAAAAGATTATTTTAAAAGTCAACGCTATAATTATTTATAAAATTATAAAAATAAATTAATTAAATTATATCAATCATATTAAATCCGATTATTGTACTAATTACAAATAAATTTGTGTAAAATTATATTAAAATCATTTATTTGAGAATAATTATTAATGTTGATAGCTAAACAAACTAAATAACTGCTTATTATTTATAGTATACATATTAACGGATAAAAATTAAATTAAAGTTGAAGGCATATTATTATTTTATTAATAAATTATTATAAATCTATAAGTATCTCATTTAATATAATTTTTTATATGATGCAATATTTAATTTTTCAAATATAAATTAGACTAACTATTTATTATTAAATGTTTATATAATTTTATTAAAAAGATAATTATTAAAATTTATTATAAAATAAACTAGAAAAGCTTATAAAACTAAAATTAATTTAATAAAATTAAATGGAGTTATAATAACATTTACCATATAATATACAGTTATTTAATTCTTAAATATTTTATTTACATATTTTTTTCGACATCTTAAACAAAGCATATTTAAAAATTTAAAATTTTGAGAAACTATAATTTATGCTAAATTTATAAATTAAAAAGAAAATTCAATAAGAAATTTGCGAAAGAAAGCTTTCATCGCGTTCTCTTCGTTCATAGGAGAGGACTTCGAAGCTCGGCCGACACTGAGAGTCGACGTGTTTTCTGCCAGCTGATGATTCAGTCTCCCGAACGCATAGGAATCATTCGGAAGTTCCAATTTCTGAATCCTCGTCATGGTAAACTTACATTCTACGAGCCTGGATTTGTTCTTAAGGTCTTTGTTCTAGTGTAAATTGTAGCGCGGGATTCTTCAGCCCTTTTAGCGGTCTGGATGGCAATGGCTAGTCTTTAGAACGTATCACTCTCAATTTTTCTTTGAAATTATTGTTTAGTAAGGCACGGAAATGTTTGTTTCAATTGATGATTGTGAGTGGAGGGTTTTCTGGTTCGGGAGATTACATGTTATTAGCTGTTAGGATTGTCTCGTACGGGTTTCGAACTTCTTTTATGGTTAACCGGAAATTTTTATTTTGAATGCGAGGTGAGGAAACGTGATTTTCCATGTTTATACTGTTTGAAGTTCATAGCCAGGCTGTAATAGATAAAATTTCAGTTGAAAAGCTGAAGTTCTAGATTCCTTTACTTTCAAATAGGGCAGAGTACTAAGAAAATTGAATAGTCTGGCTGTAATTGATTATATCAGCTGCAAACAATCGATTCTTTTAGCGGAACAATTCGATCCGTGTTTGGTGATATAGGAACTTAAGATGAATTTATTAGTATTTGGGCATGTTGATCCAGAAACTATTCAAATCAATTCTGGTCTTGTATGAATATGTATATATTTTAATACATTGTTCTCCAAGCATCATGCAGCTGTGTTCTTATTTTCCAGGAAGAGTTCCGGAAAGCCATATTACAAACGGCGCCACCAGAAAATTTTGCTCTGCAGACAGTTCAAGATGTTATCAAACCTCAGGTAGCTACGCTAAAACGTTGGACTAATTGTATGGCATTAAAATAACACCTCACAAGTTCATATGGACTTCATTGAGTATTGAATGTTTTAAAGTCAGATGGAAAGTGCAAGTTTGACCAATAAATTTAAAGTTGAAAAGTTTTTTGGTTTTTTGGGGGGTGAGGGTTCTGTTCTAGTTTGATTCTTCTCATTGGATCATTATTATCACTATATATAAGAGACTGAAGGGATTTAATGATTGAAAGAATATACACACAAAAAAGAAGAGAAGGCTGGGGACAAGGCATCTCCACTGGCCTCCCAGCACTCAAGAATTAGGGCTTACAAAATGGCCCATCCTCAATAAGGATACTCAAGAATGGTGGCTTCCTTCCCTCCTTGTCATTTTCCTGCAAGAAATCATTTTTGTTTCTCCCAGAAAAATTCTTGTTAGAGTTGACTGACCCCATGGGAGCATGAGGCCCTCTCCACTTGAATGGTTAATCTAGTAGCCTAATGACCTCGTTTTGAGAACCATTCTTTTGATCAATAGACATTCTAAAAGTGAGGACTTATGAATTTTTAAGCTTGGCATCATATTTTCTAAATATCTAGAACAAAGTCTTTTAACTTGAGAGAGCATGTTGGATGAAGTTTGGTCTTTGGCTAGTTCAAGGCCTATTTTTTGGCGTCCATTTCTAAGGAGTTACTATCGTTCATTACTAGTTTAAAGTTTTCGTGTAGGCTTATTTTGTTTTGGTTTTGAATTTGTAGGTCCCTTTATATATGTTCGTTGATTTAAAATGAAAGTTTTGTTTATTGGTTGCAAAAAAAAAACGATTTCCCTTTAGATCTTTCTTTAACTTAGTTTAATCCTTTATTTTTCATATGACAGAAGCTCACAAAATTGGCACAAGATGAAAATCAGTTGCTGGAGAATATTCTAAGGCGATTACTTCAAGAATTGGTGGTAAGCTAAATTTTGGAGCTTGTTTAATTGAGTGGTTAAAGGAGATCTTGAAATCTAGAAGTATGCTCTGTTTTCTTGTTAATCTAGCAATCTCGGGAGGTCTTACTATATAGAAATTGAAATTATGTAAATTACATACACAACAGTTTGTCCCATAATTAAGACTTTTTTTTTTTAATTTGTTATTTATTTTTTATGTAAATATCTAGTGATTTAAAAAAATTTCAAATCCTAAACCATGGGAGAGTCAACATAGAGGAGGTACAAAGAAGGCCTCCTAATACGGCTCTTAGCTTATTGTGTTGTATTGTTTGCAATAAGAATGGGAAAGCCAGGACCATTTATTCATCCTTTGTCAATATAGTAATTTCTGCTGGATAGCCTTGTTTTGCAAATTAAACATGGGTCATGTCAATCATATTATGCCTAAGAAAACTTGTATGATTGTTTCGGGCCACAAGTTGAGAAGGCAGGCAAAAGCATTTGGCTGAGTGCAGAAAAGTCTTTGGGAGCTGCTCTGGAATGAAGCAATCGGATTATTTGAGAAATCTAGAGATGGAAGGATACTCTGTGTTTGTTTTGTGTGTGATTATATAGTTTTATAACGGACAATATTTTGTTAAAAAAGGAAGGTTGATTAATTATTCTAGGTTTCTTTTAACATCTGGACATTAACACTAAGGAATAAAACCAATTTCTTTTACTTGGCACTTCAAGTTCAAACTTTCAAAAAGAAACAGTTTTTGTTCATTATGGACACGTCTTTCTTGTCTCCATCCTTATATTAAATGGAATATTTATCAGTTTCTCTTGAAATAAAAGTGGAAATGATAAGAGAATAATAGCAGAAAGCATTGGTCGGGATGAGTGTTTTATAGTGTTTCTAGATTTCAAATGTGGATACCATTCTTCTGCCTCGCATTTATATTTTCTAGTATTGTTGGAGGTAAGTCTATTTTCAACTGGATATTCGTGCAGTCATCTGCAGCTCAGTCAGCGGAGCCAATAATGCAGTATGGGATGTCTATTGATGACAATGAAACTGCTCAGGGTCATATTCCGCGTCTTCTAGGTATTACATTATTTTAGACTCAAACTTTTTGTTGTAACCTAAAGATCTAATTTTCATTTATTTTTCTGATAGGAAATAATATTTATAGATATGATTTTGATTTTTTTATGATATGATTTATTAATTATTGTGTATTTAAAAGAAGTAGCAGATTTTAATTGCTGATTTTTTTCTATTCTAAAAGATAGATATCTGAGAATCACAAAAACAGATAGACGATGGCAAGGATGTGTTTTTTTTTTCCTTCCTAAAAAACCACTTCACACGATAAAGAAAAAAAAGTACAAGAAGGCCATAAAAATGTAGAAGCGTGAAAATGGTGTTCTTTCATTACCAAACAATTTTTTGATCCTCTTCCGTGCATGTCCAAACTAGGTTGAGAGTTATTATTTGCCCTCCATCATAATTCACTTGGTATTTGGCCACTAGATGATTCTTTGTTCTCTCTGGTTAGTGTGTATCCATTATTTATTAAAAGTGAGGGTACCTTGAACATGGATTGTTAAGGCTTATTTCTGTACAAGCAATTCATAACTTTTAAAGATAGTTAAGTCTTCCGATTTTTCCTTAAAAAAAGACACATATTTCAACAATAATTATGATATGATGCAAGTAATGAAACCAAGATTTCAAGATCTCAAGATCTTCAAACTGCAATTTAGAGTCCAAGAAGCCATGCAATGTTCGCCATTCCTTGGTTCATATCATGAATAAATGCTTATTATGTACTTTAATTTCCATTGGAACATGGGTGTATCAGTGCAAAACATCAGCGCTTAATGGCATTTTTGTCCTCTAGGATTTTCCTTGCAGAAATTGTTAATTATGTTGTTCGCTAACAACACATCCTTCACAAACTTCTCATGGAGCTTTCATCGGTGGAGGACCAAGCACCATAATTTTCCACCTCTTGAAGTTTAGATGATCATAGGAAAAATGCCCAAGCCATTCAACATCCTTCCATTTTGTGTGGAAGCATGAATGAGTGATCTTATGTAGATAAATTGAGAACCTACCATGAATCGTCGTGTTAGCTTGGCAATTAGCCCAATGTGCATCATGATTTTGACATACTCCACCCTTAACAAAATCTTATATGTTCCTATCAGGAAAACACGATCTTATATGCTTGAGCACCTGTACTCCATATCTTGAATCCTGTTTCTTTAAATCCTTAATTTTCAAGACTGATAGCTGGATTGAGATGAAATTTTTGAACATTAATGGATGCATCTTTATTTGGAATTGTCAACAATTATGTAGTTTTGACCATGTATATTGCTTGTAGTCTGAAGGTTTTACTGCATTGGGACTGCACTAATGATGAAAATGTTTGTATCTAATCCTTCAACATTCGGTCCCATTTTAATTACTTTAATGTTTTCATTCTTGCCTTAGACATTGTTCTCTATCTTTGTGAGAAAGAGCATGTCGAAGGAGGTATGATATTCCAGCTGTTGGAGGATCTGACTGAAATGTCAACATTGAGGAACTGCAAAGATATTTTTGGTTACATTGAGAGTAAACAAGATATATTGGGAAAGGTTTCCTCTTGTACTGAAATACAACTTTTCCATTTTTCTTTGAAGTAAATTTTAAACTTCCAGATATTCTTTGTCCCTTTATTTGCTTTGAAATGGCATGGCTCTTTTGTACACAGCAAGAGCTTTTTGCTCGTGGAAAACTTGTCATGTTGAGAACGTGCAATCAATTGCTTCGCCGTCTATCAAAGGTACTAAATTGTATTGCAATTGCATTATTTTTAATCTTTGAAGTCTCATTTTGAAAATTTTCTAGTGGTTCACATGCACAGAACTTGAGGAAGAAGTTCTTTTCTTTTCTCCTTCTCTCCTTTTCTTTTTTAAGACGCAAGAACAAACATTTAATTGGTTTCTTGAGACTTCTCAACTCATCCCTCCCAACTAATCCGATTTGTGTGAACAAATTGTAAATTCAAAACCTGGAAACCGAACAAGTGCCATGAAACTTCGTTAATTTTAGCTTTCTCTGGGAGGGGATTTTCTCTTTCCCCTGCCAGTTAGTTATATCTTCTTTCCATGTATATACTCTCGAGTTTCGTATTTAAAAAAAAAAAAAAAAGAACTTAGCTCATTTGAACACCTCCTACTAATATTTTGCCTATTTTTTAAAAAATCTGCTATTTCTTTCCAACCAAACACTCCACAAAGTAGTTTTAGCAGCATTGACACCTAGTTTTAGCACCTTGTTAAGTTAGTGATGAATGGTAGTGACAGTTCTCCGCTATCAGATATTAACTATAACATCCTTGTGGGATACAATCTGGGAAATGTAATTGGTTGCCATCAGAACAAGCGAACAGGATGATGATTAGACCAAAAAATGGAGCATGAAAATATTTCAATACAAAATTAATTCTAGTCTATAGATTGTTAAACTTATCCTTTAGGTCAACTTATATTTATTTGCTCATATATATTTTTTTTAACTTTTATTTATATGTAGGAAAATTTCTGTTCTCTTTGATTAATGGTCACCGCTTCTTATCAGAAAAATACTTTTCCAATCAGCAGTATAGTTGAGCCATCTCTCTCTCTTTTACAAAAGAACTAATTATGGTACAAATTTCTCGATTTTAATTTAGGCAAGTGATGTGGTGTTTTGTGGACGCATTCTGATGTTTCTAGCACATTTTTTCCCTTTATCTGAACGTTCTGGTATGTATTTCAGAACCCATCTTCATTTTGTAATGTTATTATTTTTTTTAATATTTATTGAATATTTTTCATATATATTGTTCTCTGGATCTATTGTTGCAGCTGTGAATATAAAAGGAGTGTTCAACACCTCCAATGAAACAAAATATGAGAAAGAACCCCCAGATGGTATGCTATTGCAGCATTTAATCTTTTCTTTAATGGCAATATTCTTTCCATTCTAGAAAATCAAAGTACTAGAGTTTCTTTTGCTCCTTTCATGCTTTTATTTATTTATCTATTATTTTTATTATTTTAAATTTACATTAACATTCAAGCGTGTGATATTTCATTTCTTTGTTTCAGGCTTTTCTATTGATTTCAACTTTTACAAGACCTTTTGGAGTTTACAGGTAATGTTGGAACATAAAGTGGTGGTCAGTGGGTTTTTTTTGTCATTTGTTTGAAGATTGCCTCTCATCTTTCAAGTAGAGTCTGGAAGTCCAATCCAGATAGAATTTCTGACAACCTTTTGACTAAATGACTAATTGATAATCTTTTAAAGTTCTCTTGGTAAATACTAAGAGTATTGGCCTTGTAATGTTAGTTTATTTATCCTTTGAATTTTGATTGAACCAACATCCTTTTTTTTAAACAAATTAAATAATTATGATTTCTTTTAAAGGTATGTACATAATTCACAATGATCTAATTAATTTCATTCCGATAATATTACTATCTTACAGTTTCATCTTATTATAAAATTTCAGCTGCTAATGCAATTATTTTTGTGAAATTTAACTGTCTCAATTCTTGGGTAATCGTAACAAAATTTGATGTGTATTCTTGTCCAGGAATACTTCTGTAATCCTGCCTCCCTTACTCTTGCTTCAACAAAGTGGCAAAAGTTCACATCGAGTTTAGCGGTAAACCTTTTTGTTCTTGTCTATTTAGTTTCTTACTAATGTAGAATTAGCTCGTGTTTTTTTTTTAAAACTTGTGGATTGTGATACGTTTTAGTTTTCAAATACATATATCTGATAAAGTGCATTTATTTTGGATTTTGAAACATAAAGGTTGTGTTGAATACCTTTGATGCACAACCTTTGTCCGATGAAGAGGGAGATGCTAACATGTTGGAGGAGGAGTCAGCAACCTTCAGCATAAAATATCTTACTAGTAGTAAACTGATGGGTTTAGAAGTAAGTTTGATCTATAGATCATATGAATACTAAAGTTTTAAAATTTTTACTTGTCAGGCAACTAGCTTGGCTGTGTCTCCATTTTCTATTTCCCTTCTTTTTTTGTGTGTTGCAGTTAAAGGATCCAAGTTTTCGACGCCACGTTCTTGTGCAGTGCCTTATATTGTTTGATTATCTAAAGGTAGTTTATACAGTATGTTCTAAAATTCTTATGCAGAATTAGTTTTCGATAAGTTTGCAGTAGTTCTAATTAGTATTTTTCTTGTTCTAGGCCCCAGGAAAGAATGAGAAAGATGTTCCATCTGAAACCATGGTTAGTAACATATGCTATTTTTAAGCAGTTCTACCCTTTCCACTATCTTGCAAACCTTACTTGAATCTTAAATTACAAATTTCTCTTGTTGATTCTTGCCTTCTGAACAATTTCTTGAATATTTAATTTTTTTTTAAAAAATTAGAAACCATTCCAAGTTAAATGCTATTTTGTTTTGTTTTTCACCCCCATTTACCAGCCAACAAAATCTCTGATGAAGTGTGTATTTTTCCATGAGAACTTTTCAACATCAATGTCTGAGGCGTTGAGAAATATCAATTTTTTTTTCCTTTTTTATAATTATTATGGTTAATGGAAAGGTGACAGCTAGATGCTGATACTGAATTGGTTAAAGGAACATCAAAATTTTTATTTTATTTTTTCCTTTTGATTCATTTCTTCTAACATAAAATGGTTGGATACTTTTCCTATACCTCCTGTTTATTTCCTGTCAAAATTTATTATTATTCCTTCTTAAATGTTTTTTCTAAATGCATTACTGTATGCCTTTTTTTTAAAAAAAAAAAAAATTTTAAAATTTTAGAGAGAAGAAATTAAATCTTGCGAGGAGCGTGTGAAGAAGTTGCTTGAGGTGACACCGCCAAGAGGGAAAGAATTTCTTCAGAAGATTGAGCATATATTAGAACGTGAAAATAATTGGGTGAGTCCTGCTTATCATATTCTTGTTTTCTGCAATAACCATTTTATAGCTTAAATGTTATCCCAAATGTACTTGTAGGTGTGGTGGAAACGTGATGGTTGCCCTCCTTTTGAAAAGCAACCAATTGAAAAGAAAACCACCCATGATGCAACTAAAAAACGGTATGGCTTATAGTCAATGGGCTTAATACACTCAAATATTGGGAAGTAGTGGAACCAAGTCTTAATTTTGTGCGGGCTAAATATTATATAATACAAAGGTTTCATTTTCAAAATCAGATCAGTTGTCAGTGTTTGTAAGTCGAAATTACGAAACAGTTGAGGGGACAAAATATTGAATGCTATTTGTTTAAAATAAGTTATTTATTCTCTATTTTTCTATAAAACTTACTTGGGCTGTCTCATAAAAATCAAATTATTTCTGTCGTGAAAGTTAGAAGGGTTGGTGTATGATCAAACCACAGCACGAGTCATGAAGGAAAAAAGAAAAAATTGTTGCTTAGATGTAGATGACAGGAATAGTAATTTAGTTTAATTTTTCTATTTCTCTTCCTAAGTTTTTTATTCTTTCATACAAGAGCGAATCATAGGGATTGCCTCTTTATTTTCTTAAACAATCGTGGAGTCTAGGTTGACTTATTTGCATCTCAACAAATTTTGCAAGACCATTACACGACATTACAAATTTTGATGGTGAGAAACTTTTAGAAGTTCAATATTTTGTGGATGATCATTAAAGTTTGTAACACGACATTGGATGCATTTCAATTTGCAACTTGCTGGTTTAATTAGGAGGTTATATTGCTAGAGGTTGGGTTTGTTTTGTTAAACGTTTTCATGACATTCCATATTTCTCAATTTACAAGATTGAATGTGTATTTGGAAGCGGAACAACTACGGGCTTTTCCTTTTGGATGTAGGATGTTCAGTCTTACTTATTGCTGTAAACGGTTCTTTACATGTATGTATACATGTTATGTTTGAATGAATAGGTTGGTTCTTGGTTGATCCTTTTCAAATGATAAAGAATGCTAAATATTAAGAATTAAGGTTGATTGTTGTTGTTTTCTTCTTATTCTTTTTTTTTTTTTTTTTTTTTTTTTTTTTTTTTTTTTTTTTTTTTTTT
>NW_019272047.1:464925-469234 GCF_002738345.1 Cucurbita maxima
TTTTTTTTTTTTTTTTTTTTTTTTTTTTTTTTTTTTTTTTTTTTTTTTTTTTTTTTTTTTTTTTTTGTTCTTTCCACTTTTGGCTTCCCCCCTTCTTCCTCCTCCGGGCCCATTCTGTTTCCTGTTTAAAATGATTTTCATGCCTATCTCTGTTACTCATCGTTTTGCCTTAAAACTTTTTTCAGTAGGCCAAGGTGGAGATTAGGGAACAAAGAACTCTCTCAATTGTGGAAGTGGGCTGATCAGAATCCGGTGAGCAGTTATCAGTTACCGTCGGTTATTATTGCTTGGAATTAATATTTACTAAAATGATTTTGTTCAAGCGTTTGTTTTTTATTTGAGGAAAATTCTCCATAATTTAACGTAATTAGCTATCAAAGGAAGAGGTTCTTTTGTCCAAATATTAAGCCTTAATTTTCAAAATCTAAGTCTGCACCTGGGGAATTATAAAGATTAATTAGGTTAATGCTAAAGGTTTGAGGGAATCATTATTTCTATTCTATCCACTAAAGAGATATATACATACAAGCGTACACGATCAACTTAAGGAGGGGGGTAAAAAGACAATAAAGGACAACACAACTAATATTTTTACAATTATACTAACATAAGAACTCTAACAATAAATGAGCACAAAATTACTTTTCTAATTTAGTTATAATAAACGTAAATTGTGGTCTGGTCAAAAGATTTACAAGGCCATTCACTTCACGTATCTATAGAGTATGAATACTGACATCATTTTTTATTCCCTCAGAATGCTTTGACTGATCCTCAACGTGTCCGCACTCCTGCAATTTCTGAGTATTGGAAACCCTTGGCAGAGGATGTAAGCATATTAAGAACATTGTTTTACCTGAGCTGAATGAACTATTGTTACCCATTTGCTCCTTATATTTTGAAATAAAATTATATTGATATTAGTTTCAATTTGCCTTTTTCTGTGGCAAAAAGCTGTATATGTATATACACATATATGTACGTATATGAATATAAGTATATTTATATTGCTCCTAATAGGCTGAACTTCATTCTTTCTGTGTTACAGATGGACGAGTCTGCTGGAATTGAAGCGGAATACCATCATAAAAGTAACCGAGTAAGTTTTGGTCCATACTATTAAATTTGTTACCTTTTGGTTTGCTTTTATAGTTTTGTATGCCACACATTTTTTTCCCTCAATAAAATTGTGAGATCTCATATCGGTTGGGGAGGAGAACGAAACACCCTTTACGTATTTTAAAAACCTTGAGGGGAAGCCCGAAAGGGAAAACCCAAAGAGGACAATATTTGCTAGCGGTGGGTTTGGGCCGTTACAAATGTTATCAGAGCTAGACACCAAGCGATGTGCCAACAAGGAGGTGTTCCCCGAAATGGGGTAGACACGAGGCAGTGTGCTAGTAAGGATGCTGGGCCCCGAAGGGGGGTGGATTTTGTGTGGTCCCACATCGATTGGAGAAAGGAATGAGTGCCAACAAGGACGCTGGGGCCCTAAAGGGGGTGGATTGTGAGATCCCACATCGGTTGGGAAGGAGAACGAAACACCCTTTATAAGGGCATGAAAACCTCTCCCTAGTAGGCGCGTTTTAAAGACCTTTAGGGAAAACTTTGGAAAATCCAAAGAGGACAATATCTGTCAGCGGTGGGTCTGGGCCTGGGCCGCTATAGAAATTTTAGTGTAACTTCAGAGTTTTATCAGAAAAAGAAAAATAATAGTAAAGTCATTATCTTGCGCAGCTGATTGAATTTCTTAGGGTAGGTGGGTGTTAGAGATAAAAAGACAAGGAAGAACGGTTTTCATTTAAAATATAAAATACAGAGGGAAGGCTAAAATGAAGAAGAAAGTGAACTTTGGATGAACACCATAAAGATGCTAAAACTTTGTACAGAAATTGTATTGGTGATTCGAGTAGAATATACGATCATAGGACAGAGATTTTCAAAACAATTTTGAGAATGTCATCCCAAATGTGCTCCAGGGGCATGCATCTGTTCTGCTTTAAAACCGTTCTTCCTTGTTGGATTGTCTGGACCTCTCAGCCTCAGTTTCTTAGCTTTTATCTTGTGTACTGGTACGTTTACTGTGTTTATTCGTTTCAAAAAGTTAAAGAAGTGCCAAGATTTTGTTTATTCTGCTTAAGATACCAACTCGACCAATTGTATAACTGATCCTTAAGATGTTTCTTCCTAACTCAGGTTTATTGCTGGAAAGGCCTTCGATTTTCAGCTCGGCAGGACTTGGAAGGATTTTCTCGAGTATGCTTTAAATTGCACAAAAATTGCTAGCATTTTATGTAATGAAGAAAATTTGATACAGAATATTTAACGTGGAATTACAGTTCACCGACCATGGCATTGAAGGAGTCGTGCCTTTGGAACTCCTGCCACCTGATGTACGATCCAAATACCAAGCTAAACCAAATGAGAGATCTAAACGTGCTAAGAAGGAAGAAACGAAAGGGGCCGTGCGTCAAGCTGAAGAAAATCAGGTAGAAATAAAATAATTTCATTTTAGTCCTACATATCGGGGTACAGGCCCTTCTGAGGTGATGTATGTTGATGAAAAACTTATGGTGTGAAAGAAATGATAGAATCTTTGGGGCCTTTGATAGTTTCTTGGATTTGATTCTTTCTGTATTCTTTGTATTAACACCTGACTATATTCTTTCAACATTAATTTCCCATTGGAAAACTCCCTTTATTTCATTCACCAATGAAATTTGTCTCGTATCTAAAAAAATTATATGACGAGAGGGCTAGATAAATAAGGTGTTAAATAAAGGAGTAAAATCCTCAACCTCGTCTTTGAAGACGCGATGGACGCACCTGAACCATATAGCTTAGAGGAGTGCCTTGTTGATGTAGACCATATAACATATTTTCTTTGTTGTAAGGATAATCCATAAAGATCATTGTGTCATTAGGAAGAGCAATGTGCACTATGAACGCCGAGAGGTTTTTCGTCCAATAACAATGAGAAAAGCGAAATAGTGAATAGATGCGTCATGGTTTCGTCACTAATGATTGTGTTTCTTGTGGATTTCTTGTGGATTTCAGTTTTCTGATAGTGTTGATGTTTTCTGTAGAAGTTGTTATTATTTTCTATTTTGTTTTAACATTTTTCATCAATGGATTTTGGCAAAAGATGGCAACACCAGCTAGTGAGAATGATGGTGAAGGAACCAGAAGTGACCCTGATGGACCATCAGTGGCGATGGATGCCGATACAACCGTTGCTGCTGGCAGTGTATCTCAAGGCGGTACTCCAACTCCAGAAGAAAATAAACAAAGCTCCGACACCGATATTGGTCAAGAGGCAGGCCAGTTGGAGGCCGATGCCGAGGTAGAGCCGGGTATGATCGATGGCGAGATAGATGCAGAGGTTGATTTGGATACTGCAGGTTGATTAGTGCGGCAGCCCTTTTAATATCTAGCAAGGTGCATATCTCTCTATTATATCTCGCAAATTGCATACCTTCCAAGTAACCATAGAAGAATTTAGGGTCATTTTATGGTCTTCCTAACAAGCGAATTAAAAATTTATGTTCTTCTTTCTGGTAGGTCTGAAATGTTGAAGTTTGAACTTTACTCATGAATAGGATTAAATTTAAACTCCTGCCCTTGATATTGACATTATTTGCTGCTAAAATTTATCCGTTATTGTATTTTTTGGTTATGTAAGACAAAGTTTGTCACTAATCACTTCAATATGAAGTTTTCCGACCAAACCCTATGGCTGACCTTTTCACGTTCACTTTACCAGTGATTCTTAAAGTGCTGTTTTGTTTGGCTGTTTCGGCTGCTACAAGACTGCTCATGCAGTCGAGTTGAGGTACGATTTTGACGTAAATTCACGTTAAAGAAAACGTTTAAATCTAAAGCTTCCAGTGACTCAATCTTGCATCCTTTGTTTGAAATGCAGGGCTCTTAATGTCTAATTAACAAATTTCAGGATTACTAGACCAGGAAGAGTTCAGATTATCAGAATAGATTATTTTGTTACTTAGTTGAACAGTATGAGAGGAACATAATTTATTACAGCCAAAATTTTCAGACAAACCCCAAATTGAAAAGGATACCCTCTTTTATCTACCATATATATATAAGTATTTATTATCGATAAATACTTTTATGAGTAATTATATTTAGATAAATTAGATAAGGCTTAAATTATCATAAATAATACCAATATTATGTTTTGTTCTAATGAATCACTTTGGGATGTGAAAAAACATATGATATCGGACCTATTAATGGGGATATTCCCGAAACTCACAAAAAAAAAAAAAAAAAAAAAAAAAAAAAAAAA
>NW_019272047.1:469630-472960 GCF_002738345.1 Cucurbita maxima
AAAAAAAAAAAAAAAAAAAAAGAAAAAAAAGAAGAGAGTTAGAAGTAGAAGAAACTTGGACAAAAAGAAAGGAAGCGACGTAGACAAATTTTTTTTCTCGATAACCTCAGACCAATCCATCGAATATAGATTAATATGTAATAGTAAATTAAGTAATTAAAAACTTAATAAACATGTAGGAGCTTGTTCTCGTTGTAATGTGTCCCAAAACTATCATTATCTCTATGGTAAGAGTTTCACGATCTTTTAGGAGCTTCGGGTTTTGAGCTTATTGCACGTCATCATGAAAGAATATTTAGATAATTGGTTACTCTAGTTCATAAGAACAACTTATGAAAGGCTTCTATTAAGGAGTAGAGTACGTCAACTTAACTTTAACTCATGTCTCACTCGAATTAATGCAGAAAGAGAAGTAATAAGTTAAAAGTAATGGCTTACATCAACTTGAGTTTAACTCATATCTCACTTGAATTAACACGGAAAGAGAAAGAATAAGTTAAAAGTAATTGCCATATTTTTATAGAAAAGTAATAAATCAAAAGTTTAACTCATATCTCACTTGAATTGACGCGTAGGAAGAAGGAATAAGTTAAAGTAATTGAACTCATATCTCACTTGAATTAACGTGGAAAGAGAAAGAATAAGTTTCATATCTCAGTTGAATTAACGCTGAAGAAGAATAAGTCAAAAGTAATTAACTCTAAGTTTCATATCTCAGTTGAATTAACGCTGAAGAAGAATAAGTCAAAAGTAATTAACTCATATCTCACTTGAATTAACCCGGGAGGAGAAGGAATAAGTTAAAAGTAATTGTCATATTTCTTGAATTAACGCGGAAAGAGAAGGAATGAGTTAAAAGTAATTGTCATATTTCTTGAATTAACTCCGAAAGAGAGGAATGAGTTAAAAGTAATTGCCATTTTTATATGACCTATGTTCCCCATTAATTGTAATTGTATGAGCAAATAGTTTCAAGTTGTTAACATCTCCCAATAACATGCAATGAATTGCAGAACTAAAACTAATGAGTGCAGTGCACAGAATGTTATGCTTACAAGTCATCAATTGAACCAAGTTCTTAAAATGGATTCGAACGACCACGAGTCTCCATAACATCGTCAAGAGATCCGACAACCATTCGATTTAGACTAAGTCCCACAGTCCAGCCAAAAGAACAGGAACAAGCTCATGAACGAGTTACTAATTAGTCCTGTTCACGTTTGCATTATCATTTAGAACAGAGAGCGGCAATTAGCTCACATAAGTCCACAACTTCACTAAGCTCTACAGGAATTTAGATAGAACAAAACATTTGATGTTCATTTTTTTTTCTTTTTGGTTGGATGTATTCGAGTGGAGAAAAGAGTTACAACTTCAAGATCCCCAAGATGCACTGATGCTTGCTACGACAGAAAACTTGTTAAGCTTTCTGCAAGAAAATAATGGAGGGAAAAGAAGAAAAAAAAATGGTTAAATTACAATATAGTTTTTCAACTTTCAGAATTGTGTTTACTTGTTTTTTGAACTTTCAAAATTGAAAATTTAGTCACTGAGCTTTCGTATTTTTAAAAACGGGCACAAAATTAAAAGTTTAAATACTTATTAGGCACAAATTTAAGTGTAAAAACTTATTAGACAAAAGCTTGAAGTCTAAATACTTATTAGACACAAACTTTGATTAGACACTTTAAAAGTTTAGGACCCAAATACATCAAAGTTGAGGAACTATACTTCTAATTTATCCTAAAAACATTCAATTAAATGGAGAAACAAAATGCTGGTTCAGGGGTTTGCGCGGATTTAAAAATTACCTGTGTAGGAAGGTACAACTTAAACTCTGGCGGGAGCTCCTCCTCTGAATACAAGCGATCTGCAAAATAGATTCTCCTCAAGCGGCAGTTTGCATGTACCTGAACTCGCAATGTCTCGACATAATTTGTGCCATATGCCCTCCGAGTTAAGTCAGCCAGATTTAATTGGATATGGTTCCACCCTTCATCCATCCTTAGAGGCATGGTGCAGATATATGGCTTAACTCTAGTGATAGCCTGCATAATAGAAGGGATATTGTCATCATCTTATACCATACTCTCAAAAAGTTAATCACATTAGCAACAGCATTGTCTGAGACCCAGGATACAGATTCCTATATAATTGTTAAGCAAAATGTCACTGGAAACAATATCCATATATAGAAGCAATGGTAACTAAAGCCATTCAATAATCTAATGGTTGTTATCTTTCGAGGGTGTGGTATTCGTGCACAAGTGTTTCAGTAACAGCAGCTAAATAAAGGTAAGACTTACACACTTGAAAATTAGAAGCCCGGAAGCGCCTTCTGACATTCTTATCATCAAGAACTTGAATCTCAAATGTAAAATATTTCTTGAGATTCTTCACGATTATAACCAAGAATGGCAATTTTATACCCAGTGTAGCAGCTGGGTCCGCTGGGCATGTTATATAGGTAGACTGAAGTTTTGATCCAACAATTTCAATAGCGTTTGATTGGATGTCTTCATCCTGAGGGCGTTTGATGTGGCCATTAGAAACTGCCAAAAAAGAATACAAAAATGCTTTTAGAAGTTGGTAACATTTCATGCTTCCTTTAGCTCTAGAAACTAGAAATTTCCATCAACAACATATCAGCCTTAGCTTCATTAGCATACTCAAAAAAAACTTGACAGTCCCACAACATTAAAGAACTTCTACACCACAAGAACACGAATGGCACATGCCCCAAAGTTTTTAAATTACGAAATACAAGTCCTAAATAGACTAGCAGAGTAACATTCTTCGTTGCCCATTATTTAAACAAGTAGGCCACAAATTGAAATGGTAGCGAACATCCATATCCTGTTCTCTATTAGAACAGTTATATTGCAGAAACTGAAAACCTTTTTAACCCAATATGAAATGACATGTAGCAATTGAAGGGTTTCTGCTATAATAAACATGGAAAACAAAAGGCTTCTCATTGATGCAAGCTGTTCACTTAATAGGATTTAAACCTCAAAAACAATTCATACAATTCCCACATGACATTCCAAAATTAATAGGAAAACTTCGAACCTCCACTTGAACTAACACCAATACCCCGAATTTTCTTTTAGAACAACAAAGTGGGAGAGAAAATTTGAACCTCCACTCGAGGTCGGAGTAGATGCTTTAAAGGCTAAACTATGCTCATATTGGCAACTAACACAACTAAATTTAATGGTATTGTGAACAACTAGGCTTCACTGTTTCATCAAATCACCCAATAAAACCACAGCAGAGTTCTCAAACACCAAACGGACAAAAAAAAAAAAAAAAAAAAAAAAAAATTAA
>NW_019272047.1:473108-504114 GCF_002738345.1 Cucurbita maxima
GAAAAAAAAAAAAAAAAAAAAAAAAAAAACTTTAACCAAATGCAAATAAAAAACCACAGTCCGTAGATGAACAAATTCACCTTCTTTATCCCATATCTGTAGCGGTTTGCTCCTATAGAAAAGGATACATAAAATAAAACAAAGCATCAGCCCCTGGAATTTAAAAAACAAAATCCTTGACAGACTGAAAGCACTGACATTGAAACATCTAAACATACCCGAGGCTATATAATATAGAGAGGAATCCGGATTGAAACGTATTTTTGAACATTTTAAGACAATCAGCAACACTCCGCAAGCTGCATTGAAATCAGAACCATCTTAATATTAAAATGAAAAGCAGCGTATTCCCTATAAAATATTTTCTCTCCTTTTCATCAAAAACCAGAAACTTCCATTGATATAAACAAGCAATAGAGAAACAGCATAAAATCCCCAGCAAAACCCTAGACGATAAACCTCAAATTTACAGTATCAAAGCGCCGAACTACATAAATTTAAATATCAACGCCGTATAAACATGGAAAAAAAAGAGAGCCGACATTGGAATAATTCGATCCGCAGAGACATTGAAGATACAACAAAAAAATTGCAGACCTGTTTGATTATCAGGAAATTCAATCGCGGTGAGAAGAAACCGCCGGAAAGAAGAAGAAGGCCGAAAAGCTAGATCGTGGCTTGAATGGGCTTCCGTAATTTCCCGCTACATTTAGGCGCCTTCTGGACAATAGATTGGGCCTTAGAAAAAGCCCAATATCGGAGCCCAATGCCGGAGCCCAATATTGTGGTTTATTAGAAATTACCCAAAACTAATATTTTAAATATATATATTGCAAAAATATAAAATAATATTTTAGTTAGTTTATGGCAAGAATAATAATGGCTTTTAAAATAATGTTTTTAACTTTATAAATTAATGCATTAGTTAAATAAATAAATTTAATTTCAAATAAATTTAATTGTTAATATTTTTATTTATAAAATAACTTAATTTAAAAAAAAAAAACTTAAGAAAACAACTTTAAATATTTTTTAAAAAAATCTAAAAATACATTTATTATTAATATTAATTGAGAAAAATATATTAATAAACTTTCACAACTGTGTCCGTAAGATCTAACGATGTAAAAATCCAACGGCTGACATTCTTCAACCGACGTGGAATTATTATTTAAATTGATTTAAGAAATAACAAATTAACCCAAAGTAAAAAATTGTATTAAAAAAATAATAAATAAATCTCTCTTTGTTTATTGCCGCCTCTCACCGAGGGAAGCGCCATATAATATGAGATATGCGTAACTTTTCGGTGGTGTTGCTCTGCAGAATCAGAACCTTGGGGGGATTTGCCTGGAACTTTTCGGAACTTTTCGCTGTTTCTTCAACGTGTTGAGATTCCGTATCCGTTCATTTCTGATAAAAGGTTCGGAATCAACTGTTGGAGTTTTCATTATTTGTCTTAATCATGTATTTGTTGCAATGGCGCCAATTATATGGGAAAGGATTGGTTCTGGTTGTGCGGGTAGCTTGATTGGTTTGGCAATTCTTCCGGTAGATTTTTTTTTGAATTTTATGGTTTTTTTCTTGTTGAATTTTGGAGATCTGAAATCGAGGGCGTGATGGTGCTTCTTGCATGATGATCTTTTTCGGCAATCTTTTCTGTTTCGTTTGATTGGCTAGATTCGAAATCTGTTTTCAATTTTACGAACCGGGATGGGTAAATGCGTAGAATGGGATGAATCTAGTTCTTAATTCCGTTCTTCGTTTTAATGTAAAAGGTTACATTTTAGAATGTTCAGATTTTGTACGATTTCTTCTTTTCTTTTTGGATCTTAAAATTTTTCTAATGTGAGTGTAAATTACCGAGGATTCCTCTTAACTTTTTTCAGCCCTTCGATCTTTATTGGTGTATTTAAGACACGGTCATATTTTATAGCATTTTTCTCTAATCATGCTATGTTTTTTATTGTTTGGATCATATTCACTATACAGAATGTAATGTTCGAATGATTTGCATGTGATCATTCTCATTCTTCCCAAATTCGAGACATTTCCTGCTTTAATTTTCTAGTATAACTGTGTCACCCATAAGTTTTGCTTACCTTAAAATCTTGTTCACTTATTGACTGATATTTTATGCATTGAAATGGAATGACCGTTGGTTGTAGCTTTAATTTTGTTGAATTATAAGGATATATGTATTGTGGCAACAGTGTTGATATAATTCTGATACTGCTTTAGATATTTCACAATAATATACTTGATAGGACATATGAGTATATGATATATGGTATTAGTGCGACGATACGCTGGGTTATTTTCATCATATGAATGTCACCTCTTTTGTCTGATTCCTACTTTCTAAAGAAGAAATATCTTTATACAATTACTTTACTTTAAAAAATCTGCTGAATAAGATTAGCTTTTATGTTGACCATGAACAGTTGTTTCTTTCATTCAGAGTTTTTATTTTACTCCTTTTTTAATGGAATCTCTTCCTGCATGACAGTTGAGGATGTGTTTAATAGAATGGTTCTTTAAGATAATTGATTATCAACTATTGGTTTTAAAAATTTTCAGATCGGCCAATTTCACCTAAAGAAGTTTGTTGTGATAGTGATTTTCTTTAGAAATTGGTATAACTATGGTCACAATGGAGAATGCTAATAAGAAGGAAGATCGTCTACCTAGAGAAGCCAGGGAGATTTTGCAGCAATTGGCTAGGAAATGGGGAGATGAAACTGATTCGAGTGCATGGCAAATGATCCCTTTGAAGGGAGCCATGACCAATGAGGTCTACCAAATTAAGTGGCCCACTAAGACAGAGGATGTCTCTAGAAAGGTTTTAGTAAGGATTTATGGTGAAGGTGTGGATGTGTTTTTTAACCGACAAGATGAGATAAAGACATTTGAATTTATATCAAAGCATGGGCAGGGACCTCGCCTTCTAGGGCGGTTTTCAACTGGTCGAATTGAAGAGTTCATCCGTGCAAGGGTATGCAGGTTTTATTCTCTTAGTAATCATGCCTTTACTTTTATTTTAATTTTCAAGAATCAGATTAAAGGGATCTCAAAAGTAGATAAATTTATAAAATATTTTGAGATATGGTAAATTTGTGAGAAGATGATCCCTTTCTTTTTTGTTTCTTTGCAACGGAGATTCCTTTTTGCTCATCAAATTTCCACCTTGCTTAGTGTGGGATCGCAATTTGAAGATGGCTGTGCCACAATGATAACATATAGCCATGTTTCTAACTCCTATTTTCAACGTGGCTTGTTTTATCTCTATCTACCCGGTTTTTCCTGGCACCTTTTCGTAACATCCAACTTATTATTGCGTATTTTTTTAGGAATGTGTTATGCCAGCTACTGAAACAGCCTTGGGAGCATTTTATTGTGTTATTTGCATAGTTTATATCTGGCATTAATATAATATGAGCATTTTATTTTCTAATGGCAGAATACTTGTTTTTCTTCTTTTTGTGTTATTTTGTCTTGTTAATATGTGACTGTCAGACATTATCAGCAGAGGATCTACGTGATTCAGAAATATCTTCTCTCATAGCCTTTAAAATGAAGGAGTTCCATGATCTTGATATTCCGGGTCCAAAGAATGCGAGCTTGTGGAGTAGATTGCGGTATGACACTGTACTTTAGATTGATCTTGTTTTCCCTTCAACCTTTTCAGATACGATGATCTACACTTGCACTCGTTATTGTTCTTGTAGTCCTGACATAATTTTGCTTTCTAAACTTCAGAAATTGGCTTATTGCTGCCAAAAGAATTTCTCTACCTGAAGAAGCCAAAGCCTTTCGCTTGGATTCTATGGAAGAAGAGATTTCTCTATTGGAAAAGAACCTCTTGTGGGATCGTCAAAGTATTGGTTTTTGCCACAATGATTTACAATACGGTAACATAATGCTAGACGAGGAGACCAGATCAATAACTATAATTGTAATATTCTCTTTCTGCTGTCTTAGAATTTATTTTTCTTGAATTTGGGGGGAAAATCATGTCTATATTTTTTTTTTCTTTTTCCAAATATACTGTTTGATGAACTGCATTACATAAATCTAGAAAACAGATTGCTCATTGTCATTTGTCAATTGAAAAATGAGAAATGGTATCCGAGTGTTGCAATGTATATATGATGTGATCATGGGGTGCCACTCTGTTAGCTGTAGTCAGGAAACAACCTAAACTACGACAACCTTCGGTTTTTAACCATGGAACATAGCACTTACAATAGCCATCTGTCGTGCCCAGCCACTAATTTTATGTTTGTTTTGATCTGATGAATATTTATCCAAGATTGGTACTTTGAAGTCGAATCATTCATGGAGACATGAACATATTACCGTTGCTTGAACCATTGCTAATTTAGGTGTATTTATTATTATTGTTATTGTTATGTTATTCTTTTTTAACTGGAACCCATATACAAGTTTAGCCATTTAGGCAAGAGAATATCATGTCTTTTTTAGAAGAATTGAAATTTGAGTCACGTTACTCATAATTGATTTTCGTAACTCTCCTTCTCAGGATTATGAATATGCAAGTTATAATCCCATCGCCTTCGACATTGCAAATCACTTCTGTGAAATGACTGCTGATTATCATACAGACACTCCACATGTTTTGGACTACACCAAATATCCTGGTTTGTTTTGTATATATATATATAGATATTTATGTATTTGGTGTTGATTGAGGGGCAGTCTTGACTTCTTTTTTCTGTAACAGGTTTGGAGGAGCGTAAAAGATTCGTGCAAACATATATGAGCGCTTCAGGTAATTTTACGATCTTTACTATATAGAATAGGAATACGAATGGTTGTCAAGGGATCGAAAAATATGCAACCATGCCAGATCTTGTCTGTATGAGTACAATATAATGTTCATTCTCAAGATGCTTTGATTTTCTGTGCAAGTTCAAGTAGTTTTCGATTCTTGTCCGATTTTACTTAAGTACATATTGCATGCACTGAAGGAACCATCTATTTTTGGGACTTGAAGTTCAAAATTTTCAGTGATGAGATAGATGGAGATAGATTTTCTGGAAGTTCAAAAGATGCATTTTTGAGCTACTTATTGATTTGGGCTCTCAAATTATGTTCATATGCAGGTCAGCAGCCCCGCGATGCTGAGGTGGAGCAATTAGTCGAAGATGTTGAGAAGTATACTCTTGCTAGCCATTTTGTTTGGGGCCTCTGGGGAATAATATCGGTAATTTCACTCTTCCAACCCCGAACCATGCATTCGTTTCAATAAATTATAGGCATGTTTTAGTTTGTATGTGTGCTAACTGCAAAAAAAAAATAAATCATTGTTCTGTTTCGTAGTAACATTTATGATATTATTTTTCTCATGTGTTGGAACAAGATAATGTATTGTTTGTGTTCTATGCTTCGAATTATGATATCATAACCTCTTAACTTGATCTCCTAACAACGTCCTTAATCATCAATTCGTTCCTTTCATTTTCAGGAGCATGTAAATGACATCGACTTCGATTACATCGAATATGCGAGGCAGAGGTTTGAACAATACTGGGCTCGTAAACATGTTCTACTAGGCAAGGAATAATAACTCATGTTTAGTTGGTGAGTTTTCGTTTTGATGTGAAAAACAATAGGAAAATTCGTTTATGAGGTTCAGTGTTTAGGATTCAATTATAAACTAAATCAAGTGATGCACATAATAAGTATGATTCCTGTATTAAGCTTGCTCCATATTATTGTTGTGTAATAATAGCAAACAAACAAAATAAAATTGTTTCATAAACCAAAAAACTGAAAAAGAAATTCAATAATATTAATTATTACAAGTTATTTATTGTTATTTTATTAGTCATTATGCCTTTTTCTCTCATGAAATTTAAAACTTATCATGTCATGTGATATTATAAGTTTATTACTGAATTTGTAGTTCATAAAATTTAGAAAGTGTTATTATAAGTTTGAATCTTATTTATACTAATTCTATAAGGTAGCACGAAATTCAATGCTACTTTCGTATCTCTATCAATCATGATTTAATCTTTTTCAGCATGCTTTACATAAAAAAAAAAATATAATATGAAATTAAAAAATGCTAAAAATGCTAAAAATGCTCTCTATTTATACCTAAAACTCCACCGCTCCTTCCCCTCTCTCTCGCTTCTCATCAAATGGACAAACTGGCCGCCGCCATTGCTTCGATTCTGCTCTCCTTCCTTCTGATCGCGCCTTCCGCCGCCGCTTCTCGCAAGCTCCGCCCTCAAGACCACCGGAATCTCCTCGCCAATGCTCTCGCCTCCACGCCTCCCATGGGGTTCCAACTCCCTTTCCTCCTCCTTCAATTTCTTTCTTTCTTTCTTTCTATTCGTTTTTTCGCTTTGTTTTGTAGATGGAACAGTTGGAATCACTTCCGGTGCGGCATTAACGAGACCGTCGTCAAGCAAAACGGTGTCGTTTTCATTTACTCTCTTTTATTTTCTAATATTTATTTATGCTTTTTCTTTTTTATATAATAAATAAATAAATAAATAAATTCTACAGCTGATCTTCTTGTTTCCACTGGCATACGTCTACGTTAACATTGGTTAAAATAAAATTTAAAATATTTTAATTTTTTTCTTAGTAATTGTTAATTAGTTTTTACCCGACTAAAATGCAGTCGTTTTTTTAGATGATTGCTGGGCGGAGTTGACTCGTGACGTCGAGGTAAGTCACTCTCTTTCAAATTAGGGATGTTCTCATAAATAAATGGGTGAATAAATTGTTGGAGGCTGGAAGTCTCTTAGTTTAGTAAATGTTCATGAGCTTATAAATAATAGTTTATCCATTGGTTTGATGAGTTTATAAACAAATAATACTTCATCCATTGGTTTGAGACATTTTGGAGAAGCACAAGCAAAATTATGACTAGACATTTTGGAGAAGTACAAGCAAAATTATGAGAGTCAGTGGACAATATCATACCATGATAGAGAGTCGGTGGACAATATCATACCATGGTAGAGAGTCGGTGGACAATATCATACTATGGTAGAGAGGCGGTGGACAATATCATACCATGGTAGAGAGTCGGTGGACAATATCATACCATGGTAGAGAGTCAGTGGATTCATATCATGGTAGAGAGTCAGTGGATAATATCATACCATGGTAGAGAGTTAGTGGACTCATATCATGGTAGAGAGTCAGCGGATAATATCATACCATGGTAGAGAGTCAACATGTTCGTCTAACATAAATAATAAATAAATATGTGTTGTTTGGAGTGGTCTTTTTTATTAATAATTAATTAATTAATTAATTAATTATATATATATATATATATATATATATATATATATATATATAATTATTAAATTATTTAATTTTTAGATCCTGACATGCTTGAAGTTGGAAATGGAGGGATGACCAAGGAAGAGTACAGAGTCCACTTCAGCATATGGGCCATTTCCTCAGGCCCAAAGCAATAAAAATAATAAATTTTTATTATTTTTTTAATTTTATTAATTTTTACAAAATTGCCCACAGGCTCCACTTCTCTTGGGTAATGATCTGAGGGAGATTTCCGAGGACTCAATGGAAATAATTTGGAATTCTGAGGTTATTTCTGTAAATCAAAGTAAATTTAATTCTATTATTATTTGGAATTATATATATTTTTTAAACAATTCTGGTAGATCCTCTGGGTGTCCAAGCTAAGAAGGTTAGAAGCGGACACGTGGAGGTAATTAAAATTGACAAATTTATTATTATTATTTTTAAAATTTAGAGAGAATAAATTTAAAAAGGGTAAAAAAATGGAACAGATTTGGGCTGGGCCTTTATCTGGATACAGAGTGGCGGTTCTGTTGGTGAACAGAAGGAAATGGAGGATGGCAGGTAGGGCTTATTGGGACGACATCGGCATTCCTAACGACACTGTCGTTCAAGCCAGAGATCTCTGGGAGGTAATGTTCCCTAATAAAGCCCATTGGGCTTCCTGGGCTGGGCTTGCCTATAATATTTTGAAATGGATTGAATAAATAAATCATCATAATAATAATATTATTATTATTATTTTAATTTTTGTGGTGATTTTTGCACAGCTATTTGTGGGAAATATATCGCACACTTCGGGAGCCCATTCATGCCAAATGTCCATTTTAACCCCAATTTCTTGAAGAGGATTTGAAATCTATTTAAGTTTAAAATATTTTCTTTTATGTTAATATTCGTTAATAAAATTCAAGTTAGAATTATATATATATATATATGTTTTTTTCATTTGTTAAGAAAATATTCTTGATATACCTATTATAGTTTTGTAGGAGAGTTATCTCGTACCCCAGGTATTTTCTACATACCCACCTGTATTGGTTTTAGATACAGGTATCCTTTTGTTGAAGGTCATTCAAGCTTTTTCTGGGAATATGGCATGAAGTATTTTAGTGAGCGTCTGGTACTCGAACATTGGCTCGAGGTATTTTCTCTACCCCTTCTTACCCTTAAAAAACAAGGGAACCTTGCGTCCTTGAACCGATAACCATTTTTCGACTAATCTAGCCTCCTCTGTCCCTTGGACCAACAAGGGGTAGTATAGAAATGTTCACCTATTGTCCATCGACTATGCCTTTCGGCCTAATCTTAGGCCTTGACTCACCCTTTGTGAACGAACCTTGCAGAGGAACCCTATAGATAGACTCTTATACATAAAAGAACTCTTCTCGATGCCCTGTCTAGTAAATTTGAACTATTCTCCTTTGAACCTCAAACGTAGCTGCCAAGTCCTTGTTCAAGAATTTGAACTCGATTCCCCTTTGAAGTTCGAACGTTGCCCTTAGCTGCCACGTCCCTGTTTAAGAATTTGAACTCGATTCTCCTTTGAAGTCCGTTGCTCTTAGCTGCCACGTCCCTGTTCAAGAATTTGAACTCAATCCCCCTTTGAAGCTCGTGCTATCAAACTAGTTTCTCATCTCTTAGAATCGACTACCTATAAAATGTAAAATTGTAATGTGAAATAAAATAGAAAAAATTGTTATTAAATATATTAATATATATTATTGAATTTGGTAAATAAAAATGAAAAACAAACATTCCTCCACAAATATCTTACTTTAAAACTATATCCATTTTGATTTTCTATTTTTCCTTCTTAATTTTTTATTCGTCCATATCAACTATGTTGACTTCTAGCCTTCACCAAAATAATAATAATAATAAATAAATAAATAAATTAATTAAATATTAAATAAAAATAATAAGTAATTCGATGGAATTATTGGGGGGTAACGCTGAGTCTGTTGTGTTCTTAATCATGGTGGAACCACCATTGATGGCCTGCATGGGCAGATCGCACTTTCTCCATAATTGCTTGTTGTTCAGTGAAGAAGCATTACCAAATCCTGTCTCCTTGGCGAATTCAATGCTCTGAGGTAACGAATCATCCAGTTCTGATCTAAAACTAACTATGTAAATAGTACATTCACCATTAATGCTCTCAATCACAGGCTACAGCCCTCGGCCATGGTTTCATCTCCAGCTTCGATTATGCTTCTCCTCTACTCCGTCCTTTTCTGGACCTTCTTCTTCAGTAGCAACGGCAATGGCGGTGCGATGGCCGGAGCAACTCGATCGAGACCTCTGCGGTTTGCTACTGAGTTTGATTATGACTCCCCCAGGAGAGTTCTCCTCAATAATGGCCTCGCTCTAACTCCTCCGATGGGGTGAGTATTACTCTCTGATCATGATTTTTGTTTCCGTATCAGGAGGATGAATCAGATTGAATATAGTGTAGTTTGTTCGTTTAATTGTCGGCCTTCTCGGTTTCGTTCAATAGTGTTTTATTCACATTTCGATAGGAATGGATTGCTGACTGCTTCTGTTTTTTCGTAATGAGCTCAGATGGAATAGCTGGAACCATTTTCAGTGTAATATAAACGAGAATTTAATCAAGGAAACAGGTGATATTTTGATTTTGAATGCGTTTTTCTGTTTGGATTTGTGTACAGTGACTGAGATACCGATCCTATTTCTTTTGCTAAGCGGATGCAATGGTATCCAGCGGCCTTGCTGCATTAGGATATCAATACATCAATTTAGGTGATGTTTATATTTCTTTCTTTTTACATTTCTATGGTTTTTCAGCTTCATGCTTTCTGTTTCTGACATTAATATGATCCTATTTCCATTCGAGTTAGATGATTGTTGGGCTGAACTGAATAGAGATGCTAAGGTAAATTTCAATGTTCTATATCATGTCTTGGATGATGACGATGAAAATCTCAATATTTGCATTAGATGATGAAGATTCCATCGATTTTGTCAGGGTAATTTAGTTCCTAAATCTTCAACATTCCCTTCTGGTATTAAGGCCCTAGCAGATTATGTTCATAGAAAAGGGCTCAAGCTCGGAATTTACTCTGATGCTGGGTATGTTTATACACAAATCACATCAGCTTAAACAACTTCCTCGTTCATTTTCATTGTTGCACTTCATCAAAATGCTGCAGATAGTTTAATTTGCTGAAATATTTTGGGTTATAATTCCATTATCAGACCCTGTTTTAGTTAGATCTTTACTGAAGTTAATACAATCTCTTCAGGATCCAGACTTGCAGTAAGAAGATGCCAGGTTCCTTGGATCACGAAGAACAAGATGCAAAAACCTTTGCATCATGGGTATTTTTGGAACCTTGTTCTAGTCAGGAATAGAGAATATTTCGTTTTTTGTTTAAAGGAAACTGATATGTATACTACTATTGTCTAGGGGATCGATTACTTGAAATATGATAACTGTGAAAATACTGGTACAAGCCCAAAAGAAAGGTAGGATCCGCTTTCTATGTCCTTTAGGTAAGGGAATAGTCCAACTTTCGACCCTATTTGGCCTCCAATACTTTCTATTCTCGGTAACAAGGTTAAGCTCTTTTGCTAAAGCGCCATTGATGCGGCAAAAACTTTTTCAGTTTTTTGTCAAGACGATAAAAGAAATAAAGGGAGAATTGAATCAAAATGCATCTTTAATAGCTTTTTCTCTTTCGTGCTTCTCGTGATCGAATTTTCCAAATAACTGCAACACAATTCCTTGGGGACATAGGTATCCGAAGATGACTAAAGCCTTGCAACAATCTGGGAGACCCATACTTTTTTCTTTATGTGAATGGTTAGCAATTTTTTACTCTATTATTTCTCCATTCTAGAGTACAGAGGGAGTTCATTTCTTAAGTTTTTTCTCATTTAGGGGACAAGAAGACCCAGCTACTTGGGCAGTGAATGTAGGAAATAGTTGGAGAACAACATCAGATATTCAAGACAACTGGAACAGGTAGTAAGCATACATTCTTTCAAGCATATATTTTATGATCATTTCTGGAAACATGCAATAATTTCAAGAACTCTACCTTATTTGACTAGTTTCTTTTCTCCCCCATATGAATTTCAAGTCCCAAAAACTTCCTTTAGCAAGAAACTGATGCTGCTACTTAAATGGTACAGTATGACAACTATTGCTGATCAGAATGACAAATGGGCATCTTATGCTAAACCTGGAGGATGGAATGGTAAATTCCAGAATTGTAGTTCAATATGAAAAAAGATTCTCTTGTGTATAGAGAAATATTGGCTGGTTAGCTTGTTGGTTGGTCCCATTTCATATCTCTCAATACCGATTAAATATAACTGTTTAAACTCAACCTTTAACAATTTTGGGAAAACTATTTTCAAGGAAAAGTATAAAATTCTGAGTATTCATAGTTATCATTAAATAAGTTTTTCTTTTTTTTTAAACGATTATAAAATAACTTTGTTTGTGTGAGATTCCACGTTGGTTGGGGAGAAGAACGAAACACCCTTTATAAGGGTGTGGAAACCTTTCTCTAACAGACGTGTTTTAAAAACCTTGACGGAAAGCCTAAAGAGGACAATATCTGCTAGTGGTAGGCTTGTGCCGTTATAGTTTGTGTATTCACAATTCTCCCCTTTGGCTAAAACTGTACTACAATCTCAGAAATGTTAAAGAAAATAATCTTAGCTTAAAATTTCCTTTGTTCAGATCCTGACATGCTTGAAGTGGGGAACGGAGGGATGACAACAGCAGAATACCGCTCTCATTTTAGCATTTGGGCACTGGCAAAAGTAAGTACCATTGAGTAAAACTTTTCCAGAATCTACGTTTTAGTTTAGATTGGTAACTTCTCAGATCTTATTAAGACATATTCGGGCTTCAATTTCAAACCATTTAATAAAACCACATGAAGATAGGATTGAATATCTTTGCTTGATTTGAGGGTTCAGTATATAACTTTTTTGTGCTTCATTGAGTAGAAGTGTCTTATTACTTTATTATTGATTCCTTTCTTTACTTCATATGTGAAAGGCTCCTTTGCTGATTGGATGTGACATCAGATCAATGGACAACATCACCTTGAAATTGTTAAGTAATAAGGAGGTTATTGCAGTTAATCAGGGTAAGTAAAAACCAAGCATGATAATATTTTCTCTATAAAATGGAAAGATTAACCATTAACCAAATATGACATTATTTACTCCCATCTAAAAGTGTTTTATCCATGTAGATAAGCTTGGAGTTCAAGGGAAGAAGGTTTACAAACTTGGAGATCTTGAGGTAAATTTTCATCACCAACACATTCTAAAAGGAAATGAAAAGATAGTCTACTTTCCTCTTAACTTTTCTACACAAAAACAATACAGGTTTGGGCAGGGACACTTAGTGGTAAAAGAGTCGCTGTGGTTCTGTGGAACAGAGGCTTTTATAGAGCCAAAATCACTGCATCTTGGTCAGCTATTGGTTTGAGTCCATCAACTACTGTTACTGCCCGAGACTTATGGGAGGTAAGATCTAAATCATGTGTTAGGAATCACGACCCTTCACAATGGTATGATATTGTCCACTTTGAGCATATGCTCTCATGGGTTTGTTTTGGGCTTCTCCAAAAGGCCTCATTACCAATGGAGATGTATTCCTTACTTATAACCCCATCATCATTCCCTAAATTAGCCAATGTAGACTCACTCCTTACAATTCTCAACAATCCTCCCCTCGAACAAAGTACACTATAGAGCCTCCCTTGAGGCCTATGGAACCCTCGAACATCCTCCTCCCCATAATCGAGACTCAACTCATTCTTTGGAGTCCTCGAACAAAGTACATCATTTGTTCGACACATGAGTCACTTTTGACAACACCTTCGAGGCTCACAACTTTGTTGTTCGACATTTAAGGATTCTATTGACATGACTAAGTTAAGGGCATGACTCTAATACCATGTTAGGAATCACGAGTCTCCACAATAGTATGATATTGTCCACTTTGAGCATAAAGATCTCATGGCTTTACTTTGGGCTTCCCCAAAAGGCCTCATACCAATGGAGACGTATTTCTTACTTATAAACCCATGATCATTCCTTAAATTAGCCAACGTGGGACTCTCCCTCCCAACAATCCTTAACATCATATAATTAAAAGCACTTTTTCTCGAACTCAAGTAGCACTTTCACAATATCTAATAACACTTGAAACCAATGATTTCGAAACAAACATAATTAGTACTTTTGTATACAACGTTTTACTTAAGCGTTATTGTTCTCAGACTCAAGTAGACTCTCGATTAGAAAACGTTTGGTTTTGTGATTGATTATGAAATTTTCATTCCTACAACAGCACTCCAGTCAGGTGGTTCAGCATCAACTTACTGCTCAAGTAGACCCTCATGACTGTAAGATGTATGTTCTCACTCCCCATTAAAGCCCAAAGAGAAAACACCGCCAATGTTCTTGTGATTGATTATTGTTGTCTTCACTTCAGTCTCTATGCTGTGTTTCCTGGGATTTTACATGCTTTATCTGTTTGAGATGAGGTCTTTATTTCTTCAATGTGGATGAACAAATGCTCTTTGGAATTTTTATTTGTTAGGTACTTACATAGTTGTTCTCTATTTGGAACATAGACATCAAATGCATTTGTGCTTCATTCCACTTCCTATTATGTGATCAAGCTTTTGATGTTGAACGACAAAATGCATGACCTGTTTTTGAATGTCGATTTGATGATGTTTGCTACATGATTTCAATACTTGAAACAATGTTTCAGGGTTGTCGTTAGTTGTATTTAAAACAACTTTTGTCACGTTCATATGTCTACTTCAAGCATTTAAATTGTAATAGTTCAAGCCTACCGCTACTAGCAAAGGTCCTCTTTTGGTTTATCTTTTGGACTTCCCCTCAAGATTTTTAAAACCCGTCTTGATCTAATGTGATCAAGCTTTCGATTTTGAACGACAAAATGCATTTGAATCAAAATTTGATGATACGTTCCTGTTTGTTAATGTCGATACTTGCTCCATAATTTCAATACTTAAAACAATGTTTCAAGGTCGTCGTTAGTTGTATTTAGAACAACTTTTGGACGTTCACATGTTCTCTTCAAGCACTTAAATTGTAACAATTCAAGCTCATTGCTAGCAGGTATTGTCCTCTTCGGACTTTCTCTCAAGGTTCTTAAAAATTGTCCGCTAGGGAGAGGTTTCCTCCTCCCAACCGATGTGAATTCTCTCGTTCCTCTTTCCAATCAACATGAGATCTCACGTAAATAACTCTTATATAGAGGCATAAATTAATTTGATTGGCCTCTTCAAATCTTTTCCATAGTTCGGTGTGTGATAAAACACTTATATTTGTGCAACCGAAAAGAACCGAAAAGAACAATCATGAGATCCTAGATAATGAACTAAATGAAATTTTAAATGAAAAGTCAAATGAAGTAAAAATTGTAAAATTACAGTGTGGCCACGCCAACAAATCGGTAATTCCATAAGCTATAGTGGCCTTGGAAAGGATAAACTGGTAATTTTATACGCTACTTCATTAAGATGTCCATAATTTAGGTCATCCACCACAAAGAAGAAAATAAATAAATATATAATAAAAAGGGAAATCACAGGTGACAGGATATTTAAGAGCTTTTAGAATGGATAATAACCGAAATTTCAAAATTTGTTTGCTAACGAGGGAATCATCGTCGTTCGTAAGGAGAACTAGTGCGAGAGTTTCTGAAGAACAAGCTGGTTAAGGGAAGAACAAGAGAATGTCCGTGTTCGAGGTCATCGGACTAGGGTTGGCTTTTCGAAATGCTACTTCCACTTGCAACTTTCTATCTAATCCAGGAATCTTCCTCAAATCTGTTACTCCAAACCGTGAATTTCAGCTAATTTCACTTCGTTCTCGTGCTATGCTTTCTGAAAACGGCCACGAATCTATGTTTGATGCCAAGAGTGCTTCTACACCGACTGCAACTGACGCCAAGGGCTCTGGAACCACTGCTAGAAGTCGTCGATTGCTTAAGCTTCGTGAAGAGAAGCGAAAACGGGAGCATGATCGTCTCCACAATTATCCTGCTTGGGCGAAGTCTCTCTCTCTCTTTTCTGTATGATTGTGTGTTAGCATTTTTTTCAAGTGTATTCGATTGATAATGAAATCGCCGGTAAAACGACAGAGTGTTAGAAGATGCCTGCAAAAACGATGCGGAATTACGCGCTGTTCTTGGCGATAGCATTGGCAATCCAGAGGAAATGAGGAAAAAGGTATATCGATTTGGCTGATATTCATCTTCTTCAAACATTTACTGCTAACAGCTTTTGATATTGTGTCAGTTTTTTTAATCTATTTTTCAGATTTCTTCACTTCACTTTGAGTGACAAGAAACCTTAACAAAATGCTTCAAACTTGTTTGCAGTATATTCGCGATATAGGATTTAACGTTTCCTTGATATATTCTTTATCCATCGGTATGATGTCTTAGAAGATAAGCTTGCGTCGAGTACGACTGTCATTATATCTTGTTGATATAGTTGAATATATTTTGTTGGTCCAACATTTTCTGAGTATTGGTGCGTACTGTCATGAACGGATGCAGATGATATTTCTGGATAATCAACAGGATTACTTTATTAGTCGCCGTTTCATAAGTTACTCATTTGACTTATATTCTAGTATTGGCTCTTTATATTATACTCTTCCAAGATCAACTTAATTATCACACAACATTTTGCTGGAGAAGTTTCTCATATGACTAATAATTCATATACAAAGGTGTTGTTCATCAACTTATTTCGCATCTATTGTCAGTCACGAGCAATTAGCTTCTTACTAGAGTATCAAAACCAATCTGAATCTCATGTATTATACACTTGCCCGTGCTGGCATTCACACAAGTGATAGAACTGAAGAACAGAATAAGCTTGTTTCTCTGAGGTATCAGGCAGTAGAGATAAAACTTCTAAATGTTTTTCATTCAATTCCTGTTAAACGAAGGCATTTTCTTATCTTTGTGCTTGATACATCTTCCAATGTGATTGTGGTAGGTTGAAGAGAGAGTTCGGAGGAAGGGTAGAGATTTCACAAAGTCTAAAACGGGTTCCATCCTTGCCTTCAAAGTCAGCTTTAGAGAGTAATTTTTTTTTTAAACGCCCCTTACTTGTTTATCATCCTTTTTGGTCCAAACTAGTATTAGCTCATTTCCAGCGCCAAAATCAAAGTCTAATTCTCCATAATACAGAAAAGATTTCACCACATTGCCAATTCCATTTTTTCTTGCATTGAACCGTTGCTCATCAAATCTGAATTTGTTCTTCTCAATTGCTCAGGTTTCGAATCTGTTTTGAAAAAAATGTTTAAAAACCTGAAAGGTAGTGTTAATTCAGCAAGTTCTCCTTTAAAGAAAGCTGTATCTTAGTTTTTAGTATGGCTTCCTTGCACGAAAGGATTTTGTTTAAACTTTGGGTTTTCCAAATGTGCAAGTCATGAATTTTTTTGATGTGTTGTTTTACTTTTTTTTTTCTTTTTGAACGTTAAGTTATGATTAGATATAGTTTACTGTTTTATGGGTACTGGCAGTGTCATGGTTCAAAGATGCTTTTCTTACCTTCTCAGCTGATATGAGGATGGGAATATGCATTCTCGTTATTTAGGTCGTATTTGATAACCATTTGATTTTTGGTTTTTGAAAATTATGCTTATTTTTTTTTATCATTTCTCTACCATGAATTTAATCTTTCTTAAGCAAACATTTGAATTGTTAGCCAAATGCAAAAAAAAAAAAAAAAAAAAAAAAAAAAAAAAAAAAAAAAAAAAAAAACCACTTTTTAGTTGAAAATATATGTACTTATTATCAAAGCAAGGAAATCCATGGGTGGAAGTAGAACAGTTTTGTAGATGCATTCTAGTTGAGAAAGTGTTTTATCATTCTCCAACTGCGGATGTGTTTGAGACCTTCCATGCCTTTTTTTTAAGACTTTTTGTTGTGCCCCTCTCTCTATCGATCTCGCTGCTTCGCCTCTATCTCTAAAGGATGAGGGTGGCAGCCTTGATTGGGTGCCCCTCTAAGATCCCCGATTAACTGAGGCTCGGGGCGAGGGGGCTTTGCCTAAATTTCTTGAAGAGCACAAAGTCACTTCTTCATCTAGAAAGGAACACCAGAGAAGTAATTAAAAGAAACAAAAGTTACCAAATGAGACCTTATTTATCTTTTTCCCATGAGTGTAGTCAGCTATTATATAGATGGGAAGTTTGGTCATAATTGAAATGTTGGATCATGATAACTTTCTAAGTGACTATATAATCAGCTAAAATCTTATAAATTACGTTCTTTTTCTTGGTAAATTTGTAGTAGTCCAGTGCAGAACTGAACAATCCCAGGATACAGTGATATTGGACTTCTGCTATCTTTGAACATCCTCTGGCTGATTTTGTCCTCATTTCTTGAATAACTGATTTTTAAGTTTAACCATTGTTTTTCAAAACACTTAAACATTTATTTATACCTGTTCGTTGTGTCTTGTGAATCTTTTAGGCATCCTTAACCTGCTAATGAAGTGAAAATTATTCGTACTTTTGTTGATGTGGTGACAAATTGTTCATTTAATTTTTTCGGACGTTCGAACTTTACCATTTTTAGTAACTAACCATCCCTTTCCCTCTGTTTTTCTGCATAGCTTCAATCCTCTCGATTCCTACATATGGTTTGAGTTGATTGGATCACCATCTGATCGAGATGTTGATCTTATTGGCAGTGTAAGTTAATTCTTATTGCCATAGAATGGTTTTCTTTGTCAGAATTATTCTTTTCCTTGATCCTCATAAACATTGAAAATGACCATCTTCCACTTTCCCGCCACTCTCTGTGCTACCCTGAATGACTCTTAACCTTCCTTATATTTTGTATTACTTAAATTACAAGTTACCATGCAGGTTATCCAGTCATGGTACGTCATGGGTCGATTGGGGGCCTTCAACTCTTCAAATTTACAGGTTTCTTCATATATCCTTTAACCTAATTGATGTATTCTTCCTTCAACTCTTCAATCAACCCAACAGCCTAAAGGTAAATTTAATTATATCAACCTCCAATACCTCCTCTCACTTATGGGCTTGAATATTTTTAGAAGGTCCAACATGACCACTCTAATTGTTAAATCACTAATCAACCCAAAAACTTAAGCTGATGGGTTATGGTAAATTCCGACAACCCCAATGATTTGAAGCCAATTACATGTCCTTTTTCTTTACCTATTTCACAATTCAAAACTAATTCTCTTATTAAATTCATTACTTATATATTCGAATGAGGGAAGGCCTTATAACCAGTGTTTTCATTCTTTTCCACTTGACTTTTTGACGTGTGGGGATAACATTTACATTATGAATGTATCACACAACTACTTAATTGTTTTGTCAGCTTTATATGGTTGAAACTAGGTTCTCTAGATCTTTTCTCTAGAACTCTCTATTTATTTGTTTTGATAAACTAGGTTCTCTAGATCTTTTCTCAATTGTATATGAATTTGGTTATTTGGGAGCCAATTACTGATTCCTTTCCAAAGAAAGGGATAGCTCAACCAACCTGGTTAGGTGGTCTGTCTCTCACACCTCCTCCTAAGACTTAATGGGACCAAATCCAGGGCAGCTGAGTGAATTACTAAATATTTGGAATAAAAACTTCATTGAATCATTATTCGAACACATACCACGACATAATTTCAGGTTGCGAATTCATCGATGGAGTACAATCCTGTGTATGATGCAGAAAAAGGGTTTAAAGTGATGCAGTCATCATTTCATGATATCAGTGATGTTGAGTTTCAGGACAACTGGGGCCGAGTTTGGTAAGAGTTCTTGGAATTAACTGTATTTCCATTATTCAATCTCAATGTGGAAAATTCAAACAAGTTGTGCGATAATGTGTGGCAGGGTCGACCTCGGTACGTCTGATTATTTGGCCATTGATGTACTTTTGAACTGTTTGACTGTTCTGAGCTCAGAGTAAGTTTGTTTTCTGGACGAATACTTGTAAAGATTATAAAGGTTATAGGTATGCATCTAATTAAGGAACTTGTTGACTTTCTCACTTTGAGCTACAGATATTTAGGCATCCAACAAGTCATTTTCGGGGGACGTCGAATGGGCGATTGGGAAGAAGGAATGACAAGCCCCGAGTTCGGGTACAAATTTTTCAAAGTCTAACTTCTTTTCAATCTACCTTTTCTTTTCAAAGGAACACGGCGGGTATATAATGCCCTAAATGGTAACTCTATCAATTTCTGTCCTTAGCGCCTCTAAATTTTCAGGAATTAGTCACTTCAACGGTCTTCGATGGTTTTACAGGTATCCAAAATACAAACAAGATAGATTTTTGTTGTCCCTATTTTTCAAAGTTCCGATCCCAATAAGAAAAATGAATAATTTATAACAAAGTTTTAGTGTGATTGATTCTTAAGTAGACTAAATCTTCATCTAGACTTTTGTCATAAAAGTAGGAAGTTCTTAGCCTTAAATTCCCTTAGGTCGAGAATCTCTTGCATTTAGAAAATTGAAAATTTGGCCTCAAAGCTCACCCCCAAGAGAAAGGGACTTCTAAATTGGCCCCCTACCTATATAGCAACTTTCCTAAAAATATGTCACATTCTCTAATAAATTTTGAACTTTTTTGATCTTATCTATCTTCTTTTTTCTATCCCATACCAATAATATTGATATTAATCCCATTTTTTATAACGATTGTTTACTTACTTTCGTCACTATAGTTAAACTAAGACTTCTTTTATATATATATTTGTATGTATGTGTGTGTATATATATATATATGTATATATTATTAAACACTAGATTGTTTTTTCAAGTTTAAAATTAAAACCAACGGAACACTAGTTTACTTGTTAAGGCTTAACTAATCAGTACTCCATTATTGCCCACACCCTGTTAAGGAGCCGTCTAGTTTAATTTCAACAATTTTTAAAGTTTATTTAATTTTAGATAATTTAATTTTTATTAATTTTTGAAAATCAAATAAGGTATATATATGACAGGAGTAAATTATATTAAATGAGATATACTATGGCCTTAAATTTTAATTCATTAATAAATATACTATAAATATATGTTTTTTTTTTTTTTTAAAGAACAATGTAATAATATAGTTCCTGGTAAAGTTTCTCAAGCCTATCCAAAAACAGATCATTTTTTGGATTTAATCAAAATTAGTGTAACATAATACACGAGATCGATCTGTCTGCCAGATATTACAAGAAAGAAGCCTCTCCTCCGTCGACAAAGACGTATATAAACATAATACCAAAATACAGCACAACTAAAATATTCAGAAACAAGTTGGAGTTAGAAAGAAGATAGATATGGTGTGTACAACAATTAGGGTAAAAAGAAAAGAGAGGGTAAAATAGGTTAGCCATATGAAAGAAAGAAAGAAAAATAGGTAAAACTCACTCAACTCCTTCACCACATATATAAGAAACGAGGTGGTTTATGAGATGACGGTTCTCCAAACCCAAATCATCCAAATCCAAATCCAAATTCAAATCCAAACTCGAACCAAACTCCTAACTCCTACTACATTAGCTTTTCTCTGTTTCGATATGTGCAGAATTAGCCAGTCGTCAATAAAAATGCCCTGTACGTACTTTTACTTCTATCGACCAAAGATGAAGGCGAAGCCGAAGGAGGAGGATGAAGGTAGGTTCGTTCGAACAGAAGAGATCATGTGCTATCGGAAAATGGCACATTCTCTCACAGAACAGCTCCCCTTTTACCTCTTTTACCCACCACCCTTACAGATTGTTGCATAGGAAAGAGTGTTTCAATCTTCAATATGGGAACTCTCTCTCTCTCTCTCTCTCTCTCTCAAGGCAACCCATACGGAGAGGATACTAAAAGTCCTCTACTCTCCTTTTTCTTCTTTTGTCATTGAAATTCTTGCAGTGCGAGATTCAACTCCTGTGCTGACTTTGCTACCGATCCCCTTTTTCTGTGCCAAAACAAAAATAAGGGTACCGCAATCGCATAATTGTTGCAGAAGTGAAACTGTGTGTAATGCTTAAGTTTTAGTTATAAAGTGCTTTTAGTTCAAGCTATAAATTAGATGGAGTTAGATACCTTATGAGGGCTGGCAGGCAGCGCTTGACTTTTTCAAGCTCGATGAAGCAGAGATTGCATCGCTCCAACCTAGAAACGCCCATTTTACACAACCGCTTTTAACACAATCAAAACATGATATCTAAATAGTTCTAAAATATTAAAAAGAAAAAAGTTGTAAGATACCTTTGCTCTGCCTCGATATTTACGCCAACAGACGAAGTTGCCGATAACGTTGAATAAATCACCGAACCGAACGTCCTCACCAGCTTAAGAAGCATTTCCATAGCAATGTCCAAAAACCTATAGTTCCAGGAAATGAAATGAGTAATTCACCTTTTGTCTAAAAAAAAGGAAAGCTTCAAATTCGAGTACATGTTTGAAGTTTGCGAGTCTACAGCCTTAAGTCACAAAATAAGTTTTTCAAAACCGAAAACCATAGAAAAAATTTATCAAATATGGAAATTTGCAGGTGTAGCCCTTTTGTATGTGTGCAGGAGCCCGTGAGAGAGAGAAAGAGAGAGAGATGAAACCTATCCAAGTCACTTTCAAGGAGGCTCGAAAGAACTGGCAGAATACAACTGCAGATATCCAGAGTGATGACTTCAATTTTGTCGGTCAAAATACTAATTACATCAGCAGCAACCTGCATCAACAGCAATCCGATCCGAGTTAAAGAAGCTAAACCCAGAAAATAGTAATTCAAAAAAAAAAAAAACTTTATTCCACTTCAAAGAACAAGATATACTTACTGCATGATCAGCCATTTTCTCCATCGCAGACACCGCCCCTTTAATGTCATGTCTTTCCCAATATCTATAGACTGCCTATAAAAAGAATAAGATGCAAAAACGTGCACATCATCATCAAGCTTAAACTTCAACTGCAGCAAGCAACTGACAACAAGCCAACGGGCAGATGTCGAGAATCTCATGATTATATGTTACACGAATTGAGCAATAATGCTTTTTACGCTTTAACGAATACTACACTCTAATTTGACAATGTCAACTCATGTAGCTTTCCAAGTGAAGTAAGGCCTCAAAGTTTCTTGAAAAACTCTTATCTATTATGTTCTAAAATAATGCTAAGAATTTAACAACAGTGTAATACAAATTTATTCATACAGGCAATTTTGGTGATTCATTTAACATGATAAATGTGTAAAATAAGAGTTAATTGTTTGCAAATGTAAGCATGTGTTGGTTTAGAATTGAAGGCTGTCATTACTTGCAATTTTGCTGAACGAGATTGCATCAAGTTGATGAATTGATCATGTTGTTGTAGAATATTTGCTATGATATCCTCATCGCTTGTAGGTGCTACTGTTTCCTTATCCGGAGATCGACGATAACCTCTCTGTAAAAAAGTTGGATTAAAGAAGAGAACAAAAGAGTAAGACCCCGTGAGAGTTCAAAATTTTTAATCAGTATTTCATCAACTTTTTAGTCACAGTTATTTTCACAATCCACAATCAATCACATTTCAAGAAAGTTAGAACTCGTCATAATGTACCAGTTCTTGGCCATAGTACGGTCATGAAAAGGGATATACACTTGTGAACAAGAAAAATAGTTCAATTCAAATTAGGTCATACCCCGTTGTTTAGTGGAAAACTGTCCAATGCAGCTGCTCTTCCAGGGGAGGCATTAAATGTTGACCGGCTAAAATTAGCTCTTTCTCTTTTCTCCCAATCTACACGTGAACGCATTCTCCCTGAAACATAACCATTTTTTAAATGTAAGGCATCAGTTGTTGTCAAGAGGGAAAAAAATCATTAACTAAATATGACAAAACCTCCTCTTGTAGCTTCTGGAAAAGCTCCATCTCTGCTTATTTTATGCCCTTGAGATTCATCTAGAAAAAAGAGAGAACACAAAGAAGTAGGAGAACATCAAAAGTATGTTGATAGACTAAAACTGGCGAGCCAAAACAAAGACATGCAAATGACATCATGATCATAGCCCAAAAAACCTCCAAATAAACATGCAACATGGTTACCGCAACCTATCATAAACATGGTCAGTTGTTCCAATCAAATGAGTATGAACAAATATGAAATCACATAAATCAAAAGACTAAATTAACAGATAATAGACTCGTCAGTGAGGTAGCAACTGCCGTAAGTTGAAAATTGATGATATAAAATGGTTACTACATAATGTAACAGATAATACCTTCGTGTTTGTAGCTTGCCGTTGACTCTTTTGTTTCTGTTTCATTCTTACCAGATCCAATATGTCTTTCTTCTTTTACAATCTTCTGTGGAGCAGATGCTCCTTGAATTGAACCAATACCATGCAAGGAATTCCTATTATCTGCAATGTTGCTCATATCAGCAGCCTTCAAACCTCTGGATTCAGAAAGGATAGAGATAGTTGAATTATCAACTTCATCTCTACCACTTGGAAACCTCCTATTAGTATCAGTAGTTTTTGATAGCAATGGTGCTGGAACTGCTCTTCCAGCAACATCAAGTTCCTTTCTAGAATCATCCTGCTCATGCCTTGAATTTGTCCTGGAAAGTGGCATTGCCCTTCCAGCAACATCCAATTCTTTTCTAGAATCATCCTGCTCATGCCTTGAATTTGTCCTGGGAAGTGGCATTGCTCTTCCAGCAACATCCAATTCCTTTCTAGAATCATCCTGCTCATGCCTTGAATTGGTCCTGGGTAGTGGCATTGCTCTTCCAGCAACATCAATTTCCTTTCTAGAGTCATCCTGCTCATGCCTTGAATTTGTCCTGGGTAGTGGCATTGCTCTTCCGGCCACATCAAAATCCTTTCTAGAATCATCCTGCTCATGCCTTGAATTTGTCCTGGGTACAATTACAGGTATCACATCTGATTTATTGAAGATAGGGTTGTTGAATGTTGAAGTGGCCTTCACAGAGTTTCTCTTTGGTACCACTGCATTAGGTACTGCCACCGAGCTAACCGAATTAGCCTTTGGGCCAGCATTTGAACTGACCCTTTGGGGAGTACTTGGCCCATTTCCTGTGGCTTCAATCAGTACAAAAAAGAAAATCAATGATGTATAGTCCAAGACTCCATGTTCTATAAATGGAGGGGTTGTGCCAATAAAAGAAGTAGTTCTAAAAAGTAACAATAAGAAGTAATAGTGAAATCCTACAAATGACAACAAAAAAGACAAGATAAGGAAATTACTTACATGACAACGGTTTTGGATCCTTGACATCGGTATTTTGAGAAACTGACAATCTTCCCAATGTTTTAGTTTCCTTCAAGAGTGGATCAGAAGTTTGAGATACTGATAATCCACCAAAATTAGCCTTGGCATTGTTCTCATTTTGCAGTGATAGATTACTGCTGGATTTAGGTTCTGAGCGACCATTTAACCTGTTAACGTTATTAATTGCATAGGGCTCTGTACGCTGTGCAAGAGGCAATGAAACAAAATTACATTGGGTTAAAAAGAAACGTAAACAACCTGGAAGAATAAAATGGTCTTTCTCTATACAGAGTACGTATGGATAATGCATTGTACCGTAATGTCTACAACCCACACTCCAACACAGTTCTGATTGTATGAACAGCCAAGAAGTTTTCCCTCGTGAACATTAAGATCAGACAGCCTAGACCAACCAACTTCCACTCCATCATGACATCGTATTGGTTCCCATGAGAAAACCTATTACGTAGCACCATTGTATAAATGTGAAACAAAAATTGAAAAAGATGTTGTTCTATAGAGATGAAAAACCATTTGCACAAAAAAGAAAGTTACCTTCAGACTTTCATGCAATCCACAAAGCAGTGTCCTCCCATCAGGATTAAAAGTTAAACAACGGACTCCACTGGTCTGACGCAGAAACAAGAATACGAGATGTCTCAAAAGAAAATAAAAGGCAGTCATCGACAAAAATGCTCTCCCTTACGTATAGTAATTCAAAAGCCAGAGAAATAAAAATTCATTTGACAAATACCTCAGGTCCAGCTGAACCAATCAACTCAAAGGTTTCCAGGTCCCAAAATTTAACGGTCTTATCTGCTGAACCTGATCGATAAAAAGAAAATTAAGACAGGATTTAATAACAAGCAGATCTAGTGTTTCATATATGCAAAATTAGCTAATTTAAATTTTTCACACAATTGTTTTTTTTTTTTTTTACCATATCAGTACACTGGCCAACTGCCAATGAAATTTAAATCTTCTTTCTGATACAAAATTAATTATTTTTCTCCTTGTATGGAATATCTCATCGTCCTTTTGTACTTTCATATTCATACTTCGACAAAAAGCCATTACATTAGAAAATTGGAAAACTTGAATTAAGACAAGTTGACCATCTTTGACTAGTAAGGCTACATAAAACATCGTTTAATGGAAGTTCCCAGAAGGCCTTGGCAACCATTTCAATTCGGTGGCTAGATACCTCCTCTTGTATCTTGACCAAAATATAGAACGAAAAAATAAAATAAAACAATAAGAGAAAAACATGGGTTTAAAAATACGAGAAAAGAGCCCCATCAGCCCAACTGTAAATGAAAAAAAAAAAAATCAAAACAAAAGCACTATTGTATCCCAGGGTAGAGAGAGGAGGAGGTATTCAGAAAACACCCTTGTAGCTTGGTTGTCATTCAAACTGGTTGAGAGAACAAACATTTTTCTTTCCCTCTTTCTCGATTCGAAAGAAATATATAAGCATTTACACATTCTTTAAATATTGTTAATGATTCTATGGGCAAGAAAGAGAGAGGAGAAGAGAGACAAAGGCAAAAGTGCATAACAAACCTGTTGCCAGCAGAAACTCATGAGGGTGAAAGTCTATACACTGAACCTGACCCTCGTGGCACTTGAAATCATGCAACAACTTTCCAGCAGTCAGATCCCAGAGCTGTTAAAATAAGATATATTAGAAGGCTCTTTTTAATAGGAAATGATGAATCAATGAAAATAAAATTACAAATTTTGCATGAGAATAAAATGTCCAATTTTCCTAGAAATTACATAATAAATATACAATTATTAATACAAATTATACAATAGAGAAAAAGAACTTCATCAAAAGTGTATGTAACTCAAAAACTAAAAATTTAACTCAACAAGCAATAAGATAAGCACTATCAAATTTGCATTCAACTACTCTTTTACAGTTTCCCACCAACAAAACCCACAATTGAGCTAGTTTGGCTTAAATCCACATAGGCCACAAAAACCAGTGAATAAGTCAAAAGGAAGAACCCACAACAAAAGAACTCACAGGAGATGATTTAAACCAAACACACAATGAAAACTCAAAATCACCATCTATCAATAGTTTCATGCTTCTCCATCAAACACCAAAAACAAGACCAATGTTTTTCCACACACAAGCTCCTTCATGGCTAGGTGTGTATGGTACAAAGTGATGAACAAACCTAACTGAACTAAAGCATCCGATATATATAAGAGATCAAACATATACCTGGAAGTCTAGGCATATCAATATTGTGATCTATACCATTTAAGCACATGAATATCACCTGCTGGTAAAATAAAGGAGAAAAACAGCTAAAGAGGACAAAGGATAGAGAGCGGCAGGCATGTGAGAAAAAAGAACTAAGAAAACAGTCAGAGTGTTAAGCGACTTGTCCTTAGTAAGCACATCTAAGCAAATGATGAAACACCAGTACAAGACAGCTCACTTGGCTCCAGGCAATACATCAAAGTCGTTTGTGCCCAATGCTTAGACACTTCTAGGAAGATAATCGAGGAAAAAAATTCAAATAAACAAATTGTATAAACAACATTAGTAGAGATTTATAAAAGAATGGGGACTAGATTCCTAGCTCCAAACTATCTCTAGAAAGCTCTCATTGTCAAAATGAAGGAAAGGTATTACGGACTCCTTTGTTAGTGAGGACCAAAAACAAATCACAAAATGGTTAATAAGGTCAATATTTTTTCTGGTATGAGAAATGAGACTAATATGGTTACAATTGCTCCATAGGTTTGATCGGGAAAAAACTTGCCATTCTCTTCCAAAAAAAGACAGTGATATCATGAAACTGAACTACAAGGGAAACAATTTCTAACCTTCACCGTGTTGTCTTCTCCACCAGATACAACCCAACGACCATCTGGAGTAAATCTGATTGCATTGACCCCTCGAGTGTGACCTTTGTATGTGTGGATACATCCTTTCTTCCTGATATCCCATATCTTAAGATTTGTATCCAAGGATCCAGAAGCAAAGAATTCCCCAAAGGGATGAAAATCCACAGAAATGCAATTGGATCTATGACCAGTAAGTGTTCGAACAACTAGGAAATATCACAGGAGGAATCCAGAAAATGGAAGATACAAGTCAACTTCACATTACAATTATCCAAGGAAATCAAAATTACAATATTGGAAACTGTCAATAAAGATGAAGGAAATATGTTGAGGTAATTGAAAGCATACTTTTAGCCTCCTCCAAATCCCAAAGCTTAATTGTGCCACTAGCAGCCCCTGCAGCTACCAATACTTCTGATGAGTCAAAGCTTACAGAATCTATTCCACTCGTATGGCCAGTCAAACTCTGGATGTGAAAGTACAACTAAGCGTAAGCGGAAAGAAAAATGATAAGCGAGTCTGCATCAATATTCTTTGAATTTAAAATAGCCTAATCTGTATCTAGTAAATCCTATTTACCACAGTGCGCATGGAATTCTTCTTCTTCTTCTTCTTCTTTTTTTTTTTTTTTCGGACGTGGAGGGAGATAATTGTGAATAAAATTAATTGCATGTTGTTTTTATCACAAGAAATATTAGAAGTGCAAGAAAAATATCAAATAATTGGTTTGTCGAAGGATATTTTAGTTAACTTGAGAAGAAATTAATAGAGCACAACCTCTGTACTCTACTGTAAACGAGGTGAAGAATAGGAAACCATTAACGGCAGAAAATGAAACATACCAGTATGGCGTTGGGTTTACCGATAGCCCAGAGATTGACTTTGAAATCTTCACCACCGGTGACAAGAACACGAGATGACTTCCTCCCAATCTTCAGGCAATTGACAGCGGAAGAATGAGCCACAAATTCTTCTGTATAAATAATTGTTAAGGCAAACTGGTAGGAGCGCTCCCCAACCTCCAATTGTAAGGCAGGCCATTTCTAATTAGCAAGCCATGAACTCAAAATATTCGCACTAACACAGAGATCTGATGAGGATACGAAAATGAAAATCGCAAAGCGAAAATAACAAGGCAATACAAGCAGATCGAGTCGAAATAACAACACTTCATTTTGAGATTTTAAAATCCCTAGATGAACCCTGGGACATTGAGAAAGGATACGTAGCTTGTACGCCCGTTTGGTAGTCATGGCATGTATAAGAAAGAATTTAGGTCCACAATTGCATCAGAGCGCGAAGAAAACCTAGAAATTGAAATTGCAGCAGCGGCATTCCACTGCGCACATTCCCAAAAAATTTGAATCCGAGAATAGCGCAATAATTAGTGACACTGCTTCATCAACTACTTCCAAGAACCGACGATCTCCACTACAACATCTTAGATCTCAAAAAGCAAACTCCACCTACTCTTCTACCACCGCTCCCAGCACCAAGCAACGTCACTGTAAACACAAATTTCCAATGGAAAAAAAAAATAATTAATCAAGAAACCTCCAACATCCAGATCAAAGATAGAAAAAGAAAACACACACAAACAAGAAAAGAAGAAAACCAGAAAAGAAGACTCATCAGTTTGCTTCAAGCAAGTCAAGAAAAAGTACAACACGCTACGCTTCCAACTCATGCTACCTTCATCTTCCTCCACACTCACACACATTAACAAAAACCGCAACAAAAAAAAAAAAAAAAAAAATCCAAAACCAAATTTCAAAACGCGAAAACAAGCGAGAGAAAAAAACAGTACAGTATTTGAGACGAGAAATTCGAAGTTTCAGGCGTCGGCCAGAGTTCAAGAGACGGCGACGGAGACGACGTCGATAAACACTTCGCTTTCCTCCACCTACAACGGTACCGCCATGGCCATATATCCCGCCGAAGTAAAAAGCTCCTTGAGAGAGGCAGAGAAGGACAGAAACCCAAAACTCAATTTCAAAATGAAAATTAATAATAATGAAAATAAAAAATAAAAAATGAATTTGATAGAGAAGAGAGTGAGGCGCTTTCACGTTTCGTGTCCCCTCCCTCTCCCTCCCCCAACTAATAAATAAATAAATAAATAAATAAATATTCAAATTATTAAAAATTAATTGTTATTTTCTTTTCTTTTTGTTTAATTAATTTTAGGAAACACTGAGAGGGAAATTGTAAAAAAAATATTAAATAAATCATTTTCTTGAAAAATGAGGAAGCAGCGGTTTTGGTCGGTGTGAAAGCGACGCGCCACGGACTGCTCCCTCCGGAGATTAATGGGCCGGCCCAAACCTTAATGGGCCAATTGTATCTCATGGCCCATTTTAATTTATTATTATTATTTTATTATTAGGTTAAACAATTATTAAAAAAATAATTAGTCTTTATCCACATCTCCAACATAAATTTTGAATTTTTTAATAGATATTATTTTTTATAATTAATTTTTTAAATATATATATATTTCTAAAAAAAATAACTACAAGTTATTAAAAGTGTAAAATTAAAAATTACATACACTAAAATGGAATAAATCTAAAAATACTTTTAACCTTATTATTATTATTATCATATTCAATTTTATTTTTAATTTTTAATTTCATCAAATTATACTTTAAAATTAAATAGATATTACACAATTATCAGGCCTTTAATAAACATAAAAGATATATTAGTACAAAATTAATAAAGTTTTAAAAAATTAAATTCGGTTAATTTATTAAAATTAACTAGTTTTTAAGAGAGAGATTTTTACTGCAATTTTAATCTCATAAAAATTACCATATAAATTTAAATTTGGGGTTAAATTTTAGAGTTAAAAATGGATAAAAGTTAATTAATTTCAGGGAAAATTGATTTTGATTTATTTATTTATTTTACAAAAATAATTTAAATTGCAAAAGAACTATTCTCCCTCCCCTTCTAATTTAAAATTTATGAAAAGGCAAGACCGTTAACCCACCACTTAGTTCCCAATGCCTTTTCACGCATTCATTAAACTTTATATATAATTTTTTTTTTATTATTATTATTATTATATTTGTTACAATTAAACTTTACTAAAACTTTGCATTTTTTTATTTCTTAATCGCTCATTTATTCAAATTCTTCTTTACTTTATTTATAATATTTTTAATCATTTTAAAAAAAATCTATAATTTTATAATTTTACTATGATGTTGAGAAGAAAACAAAACACCCTTTAATGACGGTGTGGAAACCTTTTCCTAACAAACAAAATTTCGAGGGGAAGCTCACCCTCTTCCTCAAAACACCCTTTGATGTCGAGAAGAAAACAAAACACCCTTTAAAAATAATATATTTTTTTTTATTTTATTTTATAAAATTAAGAAATGAAAAGTAAATAGAAAAAAAAAATTAAAAAGTCAACTTACCAAATTCTTAAAATTAAATTAAAATTAAACAAAAATATCTCACCCTCTTCCTCTGTGGACCCCACACAAATTCCACTTTGTTTTTTTTTTTTTTTTTTTTTTTT
>NW_019272047.1:504210-517204 GCF_002738345.1 Cucurbita maxima
TTTTTTTTTTTTTTTTTTTTTCTCTCTCTCTTTTTTGAATTTCAAAATTATTTATTTTTATATTAAAAAATATATATAATGTCGGTGATTGGAAACTCTAATAATTAGTGGGGAAAATCACAACCACTTAGGAAAATTAATATTGAGCCTTTTATTTTATTTTTATTATATGGTATGGTTTATTATAAAATAAGCACCACATAAAAGCGCTTTCCAAAGATATTGTTTGAATGTGACAAATGAATAATTGAAACCATATAACAAACATTCAATAATTAAGTTAATTATTAGTGTATTATAAGATTTAATCTAATTTAATTTAAAATATGATTTGACTAAATAGATATAAATAAAGGTATTTGAGGATTTAAATTCCTTGTTCGAACCAATAAAATAAGTTAAATGTTCATATATTAATGTTTATTTTTATGGAGATCTAGGCACGGATTCCTCGCAAGGAATTTGCAAAGGAATAATTTTTCTCGGTTTATTAATCCTTTAAAAAATAATTATTGTTAGATTTTTATTTTTTAATATAATATTTATTTTTAAAAAATTTAAAATCTAATTTTGATATTATAATAAGTATATAATTTAAATATTACTCTTAAAATTAACTATTTATTTAATATAACTAAAAAGCATATTTTTTTTTTAATATAAGTGAAAAATATATTTTTATTAGACAGGGACAAGGAATATAATCTCATCTCTAGCTCCATTTATCTAAGAGGAAAATAATGTTTCTCATTCTCTATCCTATTCCCCATTAAAATAGGGAATCCACTCCTCGGGATGGTCCACGACCCCAAGGTAAAATGGACATTTCTAAATATCCTCGCCTGACATCATTCCTAGACCTACTAGATAAGCCTAATTGTCTGTGAAAATGGTGAATCATTTAGATCGACTTCAGAGTCTACATTAGAATGAGAATTCAGTTCAGTACCTTTTGAAGTTTAAGTTCATAAAAACGCTTTCAAAAAGTCAATACATAGATTGAACTTGTAAATACTCTATCCTTATAAAAAAAAAAAAAAACGGGTCTATTGACTTTACAAATTGCATAAACTCCCGCTAAAAAAAATTCTCCAATTAAATCAAACTTTAACGTTTTACACAAGTTTGTTTGGTTTGCTCGACACTCAAAATATTTAATGCTAAATTATTATAAAAAATAGTCATTAAACCTATGTTGACAACGACCTGAAGGGTTGCTAAAGTGGTCACCCAAAACGTTACAAAAGATGGATCATTAGTTATACTCTAGTGGTCGGCAACAGTAGTTGCACGATAACCATTGGTTACCGACAGCAATAGCACAAGGGTATTTTAGTCATTTTCAAATATTATAAAATTTTGCGTTGATTTCAGTTCTCAAACACTAAAATGACGTTTTTTTTCTTTCTCAAAATTAAACGATTAAAAGGTAAATGACACGGATCTAATCGACACAAATCTAGACAAATTGGTTGGTTCATTCATTTCACAAGGGACCTCTTTCATGAAAGTTCAAAAACATAACATTATTTCTTCATAAAAGGTGGTGGACGATATTTGGTACAGGTTTGGACATTTTGTACCAACTGACAGCCAAGAATCTCGCCCAACCCTAAGTGCTTGAAATCATTTTGTATAATATAATAATATTTAATTTTAAGATCAAATATATTTATTGGACTGAAAACAAAATCAGATGGCTTTAATGTCATATTTTGAAAATAATTTTGTCCCAATTAATTAATTTATATAATTATCTGATTCTATATTTTTAATAATAAGTATTTTAATTATAACAAATTTTGTAGAATTGTTCAATTATAACAAATTATTTTCTAATATATCCTATTGGTTGAGGATTCCAAATCTTGGTTGGAAAGTAAAAATGTGGATACCTCTCTCTAACAAACTCGTTTTAAAATTGTGAGGCTGACGATAATACGTATCAAGCCAAAGCAGCCAATGTCTACTTACGATGGATTTGGACTGTTACAAATGGTACTAGAGTCAGACACTAAACAATGTGTCTACGAGAACACCTGGGCCTCCAAGAGAGTGGCTTGTGAGATCTCATATCGGTTAGAGAGAAGAATGAAACGTTTCTTATAAAAATGTGGAAACCTCTCTCTAACAGACGCAATTTAAAATCGTGAAGCTAACGACGATCAGACCAAAATGAACAATATCAGCTAGCGGTGAACTTGAACCATTACAAATGGTATCAGAGCCAGACACTGAGCATGTGCCAGCAAAGATGCTGAGCCACCAAGGGAGGTGGATTATGAGATCTCACATCGGTTGGAGAGGAGAACGACGATACATATGGACTTGAACTTGAATTGTTACAAATGATATCATAGTCAAATACTGAGCGGTGTTCTAGCGAGAACGTTGGGCCCCCAAGAGATTGTGAAATCGCACGTCGGTTGGAGAGGAAAACAAACTATTCCTTATAAGTGTGTGGAAACCTCCACCTCACAAATGTGTTTTAAAATCATGAAGCTAACGACGATACGTATTGAATCAAAGTAGACAATATCTACTAGCGATGAACTTGGACTGTTACACTTTTGGTAATTATATCATCTCCTCCATTGTTTGGTCATCTCTATATCAATCTCCGATTCTCATATACAAGATCGTGCATGAAGACGAAAAAAAAACTAATTTTCAAGGAGAGCTTAGTGTCACGGTCCTACATTGAGCGTCTCTTGAGGAACGCCGCTTTGCTTGTCATGACGTGAGGGTCACAACCTACTCTCTTCATAGTATGGTTGTGACACTTTGCAACAATAAGAGCCAACATTCATGAATATAATTTAGGTGTTGATGGAGGTTAAAGGTCTTCATTGGGGAAATGAATTGATAGTGAAGCAAGAAATTCATCCAACTCACATCAGTTAAAATCAAATTAATCTGACAATCCAAATGATTTCTAACCCATGTCAGATGAAGTGGTTAAACTTGTCAGACAAAGGTTATTTTCCTTATAAACATGGCAAAATCAACGAAACAAATCATAGTAAATAACACCATATGCTCCTCCTGCTACAGATTAAGGCAATAATGAAACAGATGTTCAGAGGAAAACAGATGTTTCTCTCAAGTATTGACTGTTCTTCATTGTCTCAACTCAACTATGCAGGCATTCCCACGACATCCGCTAAGCTTGAGGTTAAATTACGCTACTACAATATCGAAAGTACCTTGATAACTTACCCTTTGTCAACCTTGTGAGTTTCATTTTTGTATGCCATCAGTTCCATGCTTAGTGTCACAATCGCACTCTTGTGGCAACAAGACAACGATTGTGTGACACTTGTTCTAACCCAGCGAACAAGTCAGCTGTGAGAAATTCGGATTTTGCGGACAACATCGGCATATGCTTGAGACTTGGGTCACGTTTGCGAGAAATGTTTTAAAAAACATGAGCGAGGAAATACATTTGAAAACAATTTGAAAGAATAGACAATAGCAACATTACATGGCTATAAGCAAAGAAAGAAACATCACAGCTTAAATAACATATAACTGAGTATGAAGAATTAACGACTAGTCTACCCCTATAGTACATTTTGGGGCATTTTAACCCTAACGGGTGTAGACATGATTTTGGTGAATGGTCATACACCCCCATATTGACACAACACGAAATAGTAAAGATCTATCTAAGATGAAAGCATGTAAAAGACGTTTGGAACGGACATGCGGTTATGAACAACAAGTCCTAGACAAGCATGACTGGAACATCCGAGATACGGCCATAGACAACACACTTTAAACAAGCATGCTTGTGACACCTAGCACTGGTCAGGAAATAACACAGAAAGACCAAGGACGCTCTCTAGAAATTAAACATGATACATGTGAAAATTTTCAACAATATATGTTGGCTAAAATTTATTAAATATGTCATGCTGGTAGAGATTTGACAATCGCTTATCTAATGTAATGCAGCAGGTTAAGAGCATGCAAAGATGTATAAATTCTACCCTCATCTCATTCCACTAAGAAAACATATAAAGCTTTCAACAAGCAAACAACAAATTTGTTCTTGTATGCTTTTCAGCAATCTTAGGGGCTTTGTCCCCAAACTTCATAATGAGATTCATTCTTAAATTCCTCTAGCTTTAGAACTCAGGTTCATAGTTTTACAACCTATAGAACAAATCATCTTCGAGTAAGGTCGTTAATACGCCTCTTAACTCTCCCCACTCTTATCTGCAGGGTGCACTTTTTCATCTCATCTAGTCATTCATATTCATCACTTGAGCTCTTTTGAGCTATGGCAGAGGTCATCATGTAGAGTTATTAAATAAAATAACGTGCACAATATGCAAATTGCAATTATTTCCATGATAGCAAAAAGTCCATCCAGTTGTGAGATCTCACAACTGTTGAGGAGGAGAACAACCTATTCTTTATAAGGGTGTAGAAAGCTCTTCCTTGAGACGTGTTCTAAAAACCTTGAGGGGAAGCCCGAAAAGGAAAGCCCAAAGAGGATAATATCTGCTAACAATTGGCTTGAGCTGTTACAAATGGTATCAGAGCCAGACACCGAGTAGCGTGTCAGCAAGGACGTTGAGCCCCGAATGGGGGTGGATTATGAGATCCCATATCGATTGGAGAGGGGAACGAGTGCCAACGAGGATGCCGGACCTCGAAGGAGGTGGAGATTGTGAGATCCCACATCAGTTGGAAAGAGGAACGAAACATTTCTTATAGGGTACGAAAACTTCTCCCTAACAAACACGTTTTAAAAACCTTGAGAGGAAAGACCCAAGAGGACAATATCTACTATCAATAGGCTTGGACGGTTCCATTTCCAATAAATATGACAAGGGCATTCATTGTTAAGTTTCTACTTTGGTGAGTACTACAGAATGGCAACAAATTGGCACTAGAAAGAAATCTGAAGTTTTCGAATATCAAACGACTTATAATCTTCTTTTTCATAAATAGAAACATAATGTTTAATTTGGATCACCTTTATCTAGAACTTCTCTATTTTCTTCTAAACTGGCAACTCAAGAAGAAAACAAGATTTAGTGTTCAATATTCCCCCTTAATTGAGAATGCAATGGACTATTTTAATATTCTACACCAAAGTAAATCAACAGTATTCTGTATAGAGCTCGTGTGGCCTTTCGACCCGCAAGTTCTAGACACGTAGGTACTCATTCAAAGATGTAAGAATGAAAATACACTAACATTCATCTCGGAAGCCAAGTCAACCAAATCCTTAGTAAAGAAGCCCATGTTGATCAGAAACAATTGACTTCTTCATATTAAATGTATGTATGATGTAACGATAAGCATATTATACACCTTACGAGGCTAATTATCGGTACAATTCAATTGGTTTTTGTGAAACTCTTCACAGAATCAGTTTATATAACAGCCCAAGTCCACCGCTAGCATATATTGTCCTCTCTAAGCATTTCCTTTCGGGCTTCCCCTTAAGGTTTTAAAACATGTTTACTAGGGAGAGGTTTCCACACCCTTATGAGGAATGCTTCTTTCTCCTCTCCAACTCCAACCAATGTGGGATCTAACAATACACCCCCTTGAGGGCTAGTGTCCTTGCTAGCACACCGTTCGGTGTCTGGCTCTGATATCATTTGTAACCGTCCAAGCCCACCACTTGCAGATATTGTCCTCTTTGGGCTTTTCCTTCCGAGCTTCCTCTCAAGGTTTTAAAACACATCTACTCGGGAAAGGTTTCCTTCCTCTCAAGGTTTTAAAACACATCTACTCGGGAAAGGTTTCCACACCCTTATAAGAAATGTTTCGTTCTCCTCTCCAACCAATGTGGGATCTCACGGTTCAAATTGAACCAAGCCAACTCAAAACTACCTAATCAGCCATCCATTAAAACCAGAATTCAAGAAGTAGCTGTAACAATTTTTACAATGATCATATTATCAAATAACCCAGTATTTAAGAACCATGTTTCTGGCACTCTTACACTTATTGGACTTGTTAGTACAATAGCGTACAAAGTTAATATGGGTCCAACATTTGTTAGACACGTATTTGAACACCTTTTAAGCATACTAAGTAGACACATAACAATATACCACAAAAAATAATAAATTTGAGAGCAAAAGAAATCAAACTAATTTTTTAAGCATATAATTGAATCAACTCATTGACACAATTTCCTTCTTGTAAGAAAATGATATTCGTTTTAATAAACATGTCTTTCTGTGTCCATGTCGTGTAGTGTCTATGTCTCGTATCTATATCTATTCGTGCTTCTTTGCCAAGTATGACCCATCAAATAGGTACTCACTCCATACCCCAAGTCTATACTCCCTTAATAATCATCTAAAGTAAGGCTTCCTATTTCCTCCCACTAATTCTTCTCCTCATCAGTAATTAGTCACTGAAATTCTTATTCAAAGCAAAACATGAACTACAGCAGTCACAAGAATCAAGTAGGCATTTATCTTCACACTAGAGGTTGAAAGAACAGCCATACAAGAGTAACCCATTTTGAAACCATTTGATTCGACATGTATTGGATGACTAAATTTCCCTCTTGGTTCAATTATTTTACAGAGCCACATAGAAAATCGAGAAAGTTAAGCAGCTCAAAGGAAAACATTCGAGCATTTTCTACATTACAAGGCAAAGAGTAAATGATGTAAATGGAAGAGGATCAAACCTTGAAAGGTTGATAATAATACTGCACAAAGGAATTCGGAATCGGAAAAACAGTAATTGCCTTGGTCTGGAGATTCAATAAGCTTGATTGGAGATTCAATAAGCTTGATTAAACGTATTCAAATTCATCCTCCTTGAGATGAGCAACGAATTTGACCGGAGGCCGGCCTTCAACCGGAACAACAAACTCCACCTTATACGGAAGATTAGCAGAAACATGTTTACCCTTCCAAACGCGTACATAGTCCTTCAGCACTCCTTCCATCCCCTCAAGATTTGCCTCCGGCAACTTAGCTACATGATACACCTTCAAAGGTACCTTAACCCTAACTTTCGCTCCAATTCTAGTAGCAGCCGCTTCGCCAGTCTCCTCCTCAGACAATGACGTCGCCGCCGCCGAAACAACAGTAGCAGAAGAGGAACCTCTGGAATCTGATTTGACTGTAACCTCGCTACAAACTCTTCTCCCTCTTCCAATCAAGCAGTTGAAAGGATTAGCAACAACTGACGATAGAGAACTAACAGACGAGGAATAGGACGATTTGACATCAACACTAGTGGCTACCGTCAGAGAACAGGTGGGACGAGAGGCCGCCGACGCTGACGCCGTCACCGGGGATGGTATCACGCCGACACTGCTTGCAATACTGATCATCTCTGCGTCGCCGGTGGAGTCGCGCGCCGAAGAAGGAGTTATATATATTATTGAGAGTTTTTAATATTTTTCAGAAATTTCCTCTCCCTTTAATTTTATGGTATTGATTTATTGCCACAGACCACACGACCTTATTGGATATTTTCCACTTTAAAATTATATAATAACCATATTTATTTATTTATTTAATTTTGGAAAAATAAAACTAAATATAAAAGAGAGGGTTTTTTTTTTCCTTCTTATCTGAAACAAGAGAATCAGAATGATGCCACGTGTACATTTCCTTATCTGGTGGATATGTGAATGTGTGATTATCGCGCTGTCGTACTCCGCTTCATCGTTTTACGACACATCGTCCGAAATTAGAATTTTCGAAAAATTATTTTTTTCAGTTTCGTGTTTATTTAGTCATAAATTTAAAATGATCAAATATGTAATTAAATGAAAATTGAATTTTTATATTTTGTGTTTATTTAGTAAGAAATATGTACTTGGGTAAAAATTCAATTTCTTTTTAATTTTATATCAAATTTTAATCTAGTATTATTTACATATTTACTAAATTTTAAATAAAATATTTTACATATATTAAACATGAAATTATACCAAAATTCAAAGTTTATAAACCTATTAAATATTTTTAAAGTTTAGGGAAGTATGAACAAGTCTAGTTTAAAGACGTTTAAAGACTAAACGTCCAATTTAACCAATTTTTTAATATTTTTCTATTTACAACGATTTTTAAAATGAGATCAATTTACCTAATTCCTAAAAAATGAAAAATAATTAATTCAGTAATATATAAAAATGATGTCAAATCCTACCATAATACGCATGATGAAATTTACTTGATAAATACAAGCATAAGTGAAAATATTCAATCGCTAATAACTCAATTAGAAACGCTCTTACTAAGATGATAATATAAACATAGGATTATAATATAAACATAGCCAAGAATATCAAAGGGAAGGGGAAAAAACAGCCAAGCAAATGATAATAATAACTCATACCTACCAAGAAATGTCTCAACCAAATGTCGACGAGATGATCGATAAGCTACCTGAACCTGTTCAATTGCTAACAACTTATTTAGTAACGCTCTTACTAGGATTATAATATAAACATAGCCAAGAATATCAAAGAGAAGGGAGAAAAACCAGGTAAGCAAATGATAATAGTAACTCATACCTACTAAGAAATGTCTCAACAAAATTCGATGAGATAACCGATAAGCTACTTGAACCTGTTCAATCGCTAATAGGACTATAGAAGGGGTAAAAAGCCAGCTAAGCAAATATATTATAACTCTACTAAGAAATGTCTAAACCAAATTTCAACTATGGACGAGTTCATCGATAAGCTACTTGAACCTGTTCAATCGCTAATAACTTATTTAGAAACGCTCTTACTAGGATTATAATATAAACATAGCCAAGAATATCAAAGGGAAGGGAGGAAAACCAGCTAAGCAAATGATATTAATAACTCATACCTACCAAGAAATGTCTCAACCAAATTTCAAGTACCCACAAGTTCATCGAAAACTCGAACCTGTCCAATCGCTAATAACTTAATTAGAAACACTCATACTAGGATTATAATATAAACATATCAAAGGGAAGGGGGTAAACTTGGAGAGGAGGGCAGACCAAAAGCTCACAGTCACGTATATACAATATAAGCATCTCCAGAAAACTTGTGAAGAATGTAAATAGGAAGAACTAAATCGAGTTGACCAGGGAGTTGAGTGTGCAGCTTATGTCGGCTTATACAATGATACTGATATGATATGGGTACAAAATACACAACAGGGGAATTCAAGAGGCGGGATATAACTGATGGACAAAAGGCGACACGTTTTCTGAACGAAAGATTTACAGTGGCTTCGATTTGTTCGGAGGTAGAGCAGATCTGTGAGATAGGAAATATGTAGGAAATAATGCACAAAGATTCTCTATTATAGTATAAGGCTTGCTCCGCATGTTACACGACCACACGACGAAAAATGCACAAATGTTGACACCATTATCCATCAAGGATGGTTGAAGATGACGACGTTAAACGAAATGTGATCATCAGTCAGTGACGCATCAAAATATTTCAGATATAAGGATTACTTGGTTATACGTGATGGCCATGAAATCGACCGATAAGTCTGCATTGTTCTGGAAGCAAAGAAGAAACGACTTGGCCAGTGAGGGGGAAAAGCTCACCATCAATGCCGCAGCCATTGTGTGTATGCTTACCAGGTTTAATCTTCACTGACTTCACCTGTATCGAGAACAAATAACGTTATAGGTAATGACGCTCGACTGTCTAAAATCTTTACCATTCTACATATTTTTACTGAAAATGTAGCTGGATGGAACTTTACAATTTCTATCACTACCACCGTTTTACAAAGACCTAATTGCAAGAATAAATGGGAAGGTAAGAGTATGCAAACCTTGACATATTCAACAAATGGCAACGAAAGGTGTCGACCCATCTGAAGCAGCAAAAAGAATCGCAAAAGCCTTAGTCGTCCACTCCCATGAACCAGAAGCAAGTCGAGAGTATTGTCGTCGTGCTCAGATCTTGGGGCCACTACCTGAGAACTCTGAACAGTTCTACAAGCATGGTTGCAAACTATGATTCCAAGAAATTTCCCCTTCTTAGTAACCCATTTATCTTCAACCGGAACTTGCTCTGTTGGACCTTCTTCTGCATCATTTGTTGGACCTGGCAATTCAATAGGATGTTCAACAACCCAATTGGACTCGGGATCCCACTTCGGTTCGGCATCCCAAATCGGACCTGGATCAGATAGTGTTGAAGATATATCCTCTCTGTCATTATTTGCAGCATTTCCCCAGGAACATCTAGTGGTGTCTTGTGTTGTAATCAACCCAGTCCACCCCTTGTCTGTCCTAGACTTTGACCTGGTCCTTGGCCAGTTGGGAGTAGCTGAAAAGGGTGGCTGTGGATGGATAACTTCGGGCTCCGCGGTTACATTGCTCCTTCCTGATGAAAGGCGCTTTGATTTAGGATCGAGACCACGTACATAATCGGATGGTTCAGTGCTAGCACGAGTGCTACTACAGTTTGTATCCAAGTCTCCACCAGACATTCGACTAGGCGTCATTATGGAATCAATGCTTGATAAACTAGATGCCCTCGGGATTCCCTCTTTGCTTGATCTTCGCATTATATCTGTGTATAAATCTGACATGTCAACAACTTCATGTTCAGCAGGGCGTTTTCCTTCATCCTCTAATGATGCTGGAAGGTATTCCAATTCAAAACTGTACTTCGGTAAGCATAAGAACTTCAGGAATCCAGCAACAAAGTAACGTAGAGGACCAAACCGCTTCTGATACTTCTCAGAAAGTTCCAACACTGTAACAAAAGGCAAATTCAAACCATCTTCTTTGATGAAACAAAACCCATGTAATAAATATGTCAACATATTAATGGAAGTTTGTTTCTTAGGAGAAAAATAAAAGTTGCATCTACAAAAACTTGTGCATGATACCCAAATGAAGGCAGGCCAGCCTACTCAAAAGCCATCCTCAGCTTTATTCACACCACAATCTCATCTATCAAAAACAGGGAAATAATTTTGAAGCCTCGAGCAATGAAAACTTAATTTCAAGCTTATCACGAGAGAGAGGTTTGCCCCATGAGGATGAACCAAGTATTTCAACAAGCATGACTCGATAGCAAACAGAAAGTAGGCCTCGCTATTTTGTTTCTAACTTTTTGTTCAAGAAATTAAGCTTACAAAGATTACTTAACCTATGTTGTTTGTTTTAGTTTATCTTTTCACTTTTGATTCTTTCATAATACTTTTGAATTATAAGAAACTCAAAAAAGAGGATGAATTTATACCATAGAAAGGTGTGAATTGACAAGAGAAAAACGAAAGATGTACACAATACAATGCTGTAAGGTATGCCATTGTAAAATAGAAAAGTATAAAAGTTTATGGCATAAAGAGCAAGGGGAAGAAAAACTTCCATGAACACCAAAAAAGAGAAGCATGGCCCTATTCACTTCACCCTATCAACATTAGTTTAGAACACTAATCTAAATGATAAAATGAATTAAAAAATCATTACTTACCATCACTGACAAATCCATAATATGAGACTGTCAACCCAAAATGAATAACACCCGATTTGATCCATTCAACAGCAAAAACATCAGTTGCAGTAAGACCACCCTAGGAAAAAAAAAAACACCACACAGCATGAGAGAGAGAGAGAAACATAGCTAATAACACTAATCTTGAAACAATAAAATTTCAATGTCTATAGAATCTTGCCCATGTGGTGCCTATAAAAAGTTGGGTTCTAGGTGTAGAAATCGTGATGAGTTGTGTTTCCACACAAGCATGAATATACGTGCATATATATCTGGCAAGAACATCATCATGCAATTATTTTTTTGTTATGAGAACTACTCATATGTTCATATAAGAGGTGATTTTTACAACTTCCCACGTGAGTATGTCCTCATTCTTTTAATAAATTATACAATCTACGTTTCTTCCAGGAACAGGAAACGTAAACCCCAATATTTACCTTTGCTAGTACAGACCTTAGGTAAAAGAGCAGACACAACAAGAAAATATCATGTAAAACTCACAAAAAACATACACATGTTATAAACTACAAATCTGGAGCAATACTGCATCTTAACCGGGTTTCCAAGCCACGGAAAGCTTATTCATATATCTAGGAACAATAAAAAAGAAGTGCAAGATAATTATGTGATTATGGTATAACTTTATAAACACCCTAAGCAAGCCACGGAAAGCTTATTCATATATCTAGGAACAATAAAAAAGAAGTGCAAGATAATTATGTGATTATGGTATAACTTTATAAACACCCTAAGTTAACCATAAAAAGTTTTCACCTTCACAATAGCCATGGCAGCAGAAATAGGATCTCTAACTCCAAGAACAGTCCAAACCAACGAGTTATCAGAACCTGCAGGTATTATTCCAATTGGAATAGAAATTCCTTCCTTCTGGTTGTCTCTACTTAATAGACCATTCAAAACCTGCATAACCACCAAGGCTGATGTGATTTATATTTCTTAATAGACCATTAAAGAAATACAAAGCCAAAAACAATGTCTAGCACTACGATAAGGTGAGGGGGAAATGTGGAGTCTCTATAAAACAAAACAAGTTTTTTCCCCCTTCTTGACACAAAATAAAGCATACTTTTGAAAGAAAATTAGAAATCAACTATCAACGAGAAAAGAAAGACAGAAACAAAAGATGCCTCATAAAATTCGAAGAACAACTTAAAAATACACAATTACACATAAGAGCCCCAACCGTTGTTAATGCCCAAAGAGAATTATTAGAAAAGATAGATAACTGGCTAACCTCATTAATAATTCCATCACCTCCAACACAAATAATTCCTGAAAATTGAAGAGATGGATTCATTATTTAAAGAGGGAAAAGATAATCTGATATATACATAAACCAGAAATAACATTTCTTTATCATAATAGAGCACATCAAATAGAAATACCATCGGGGCAGCTGCTTATGTCAACAGTAGATGCGAGCTTTTTGGCATGGCCTGCAGATGTTGTTTTAACCACTTCCAATTTGAACCCTGCAAGCTGTTAAGGTTTGCCAAAAAAAAAAAAAAAAAAAAACAC
>NW_019272047.1:517425-537848 GCF_002738345.1 Cucurbita maxima
CCAAAAAAAAAAAAAAAAAAAACACGGAACTCAATCTTTCTAATCCATGAGAAAACTACCAAATCAAAATTCACCACAGTAAAGGAAAAGATCCAAATCCAAATTTTCAACTTCACCCAAGAGTAGGAATGTTCAACTTCCATCATGAGTTTAATACTAAATCAGTAAACCTTGATACAAAAGGTCAATAAAGGCTTTGTACTCCATTGTTATTTGTTGGGTATTAGCTAAAGACAAAATCAAGTTGAATGGAAAGAGGGTGGTTCATATACACGTTTAGAACATGGATAAATCATACCTTAAATATTGGTTCAACAATCCCATGAAAAACTTTAGTTGAGCGGCCTCGTCCAGAGCGTGGATTTAATATCACAAGCATTTTTGGTGGATTCTTGCATTTGAAAAGTAATTCAGGAGGCGTATCAACCGGAATTAATTCTGAAGATGCCTGCTTCTTTGAGGAGAGTAAAGGATGAGGCAAACAATTTACGTAGCAGTGCTGATCTGCAAAACCACCAACCCACTGAACTGCCTCTTCCACGCTAGAAGACAAAAAGCGATAATCTCTCGACGTCCTCCTGGGCTTCATTAAACAAGAAAGACCACATGGACCTTTCTGCAGTGGATATGAGTGAATAGTAAAATGCCTGAGACCAACATTGTACGAAACCTGTCAAAATGGGGCATAGTATCATTAATTCATCAATACATCCAACAGAAATTCATGGACCTTGTGTTTTGCTGAGACGTAAAGAAAAGCTTACTGAAACGACATCTTCCAGAAGTAGCATGTGAGAACCCCATATCAAGGCCGTGCTAGTAAGTTTAGCATCAAAACTTTCTCGATCAGCAACACCAGTGTCATCAGAAACATTCTTGTCCGAATTCTTTCTCTTATCCAAAATCAGCTTACCGGATAAAACTGTATAGCCCAATAAATCAGACTTTTCATCACCACCAATGTCAATCCTATGCTCAAATTTCTTCGGCTTGTCACGATCAGCACTCGAGGTCATGGTGAACTTCGAGATAGAGGAATTAATCTCACTACCTCGCCTAGAAGAAGACTTGGCCTTGCTGCGCTTCTCAGGGAAGACAATGGGCGAGGAGTGTTGTCCGCCGGTTGCTATTTGCGAGCACAACCCCAATCGCCTAATAGACTTCTGAGGCGTTGTCAGCCTCAAAGACGATGAAGAAAGAGCATTTTCATTACTGTTCCTAGAAAGGCCCTCACTCTGCTGCATATCTAAACAATTCCGCCCGAATATATAAACAGAGAAGCACTGCGACGAACACGCACATCCAAACCCCGCACTCAATGCCCTCTGTACATTAAGGTTGAGTACGAGACGGAAGATAGGAGGAGCTATTTTTCGTTTCAAATAAACAAAAAATGAGCTGTAAATGGCGATCCAACTCTCCTAAATTCCAACTGTACTAACAATTCATTCAAACAATAAAAGCTCACAATTGCCTAAGCAATTGCGTGAAAGATCGCAACAGCTTATAAGCGCACGCAAATCAAGATTCTAGGGAATACGAAATGGCCTTCAATTCAACAATTAAACGACGAATCAGACAAAAAAACTCAGAACGAAATTTGATGCAGGAGCTTGAAAAAAAAACCTAAGGAGCTAATCAGATCTTATGCTAGTCGAATCTGAAAAAAACTGCGGCCAAATTTGATAAACAAACCCTACCAATTTCAGTTCAGACCTACCATAGATCCTCGCTCCCCAGGTGGTTTTGCCGGCTGAGAATCGAAGAAATTGCGCACTCAAACCTAAAGCCTCTGTCATTCGAAGCTCGGCATCAAAAATAATATCGTTTCAATGGTGAGGAGCCTTTCATTTTGTGTTTCTTTATTATTATTATTTTTTTATTTATTTATAATCAAGAAATTGCCTCATACTCAGTTTAGTGGAATAGTTGGTGGACAATAAATAAATAAATAAATAATAAATAATAAATAGCTCCAGACGAGCTTCCAAATATACCTTTTTCTCTCTCTTTTTTTCTTTTTCTTTTCCTTTTATTATTTTTTTTCTTTTTTTTCTTTTATCTCTTGTAAAAATTCACTTAAAAAATTAAAACTCTATTTTTGTGTTTATTTTATTTTCTCAAAAAAAAAAAAATTCACTACTTTATTTTACGCTCAACTTTATATAAAAAATTAATTAAATTATAAATTTAGTCTAAAATTTATTATATATAAAATTAATTTATAAAACGATCAATTAAATCGAACTTGTGCGGTACAGCTTGTTTAGATCGAAAATGTAACTGTTCAAACTCACCACTAGCAGATATTATCTGCATTGGTATGTTATAAATGGTATCGGAATCAAACATTGGGTGGTGTGCCAGTGAAAATACTAGACCCTAAAGGAGTGGATTGTGAGATCTTATATCAGTTGGAGAAGGGAATGAAGCGTTCGGAAACCTCTCCTTAGTATATGTATTTTAAAATTGTGAGGCTGACAACGATACATAATGGATCAAAGCAGACAATATTTGTTAGCGGTGGACTTAGCCTTATAAATGGTATCAGAGTGCACTGGGCGGTGTATCAACGAAGACGTTGCGCTCATGGGGGTGAATTGTGAGATCTCACATCGATTGAAGAGGAAAACGAAACATTGTTTATAAGAGTATAGAAACATTTCCCTAACAAACACGTTTTTAAAACCGTGAGGCTGAGTGTGATAAGCAACAGACCAAACCCGACAACCCAAATAATTGGGCTAGGTTTAAAAAATGTCTCTACCCGACCAACCCAACCTATACCAACTTAAAATATCATTAATATCTTTTACTTTTAGTCAATCCAAATTAATGGTAAGAACCCACTAAAATATGCTATAAATATTTACGATAAACCTAATTATTTCTTACTTCGGTGAACGTAATAGTCACAAGAACGAAACTAATTGTCCTACTACTAGTTTCTGCTTTATTTTTTTCCGTTCGGGTTCTCCATGAATGAAGAGTTGAGCACTTGACACAATCGCACGTTTAAAGGCAGCGGACTAGCGATTGTGTGGCACTCACTTTCCAACGACAAGTGAGCTAAGCCAATTTGTACTTGCGTCGCCTACGGCTAAGCGACGTATGATCAAGCCTCTAGCCTCGGTTTTAAAAGAAGGTTTTAGGAAAACGAGGGTAGAGAGAGATTTTAGAAAGAGAGATTTTTGAAAGAGACGTTATATAGCAAGCAAGAGAGAGATAACAACGGCTTAGCATATATAACCTTGGGTAGGGAGAAGTTGACAACTAGTCATATCCCCCTATAGTACATTTTGAGGCATTTCATGTCTGGCAGGCCTAGACATGATATTTTTGAGGCGTCATACGCCCTAGAACTACAAAAGTAAAAACACTAGAATGAAAAGACATGACAAGGGTTTGGCTTGCCATAGGCATGCGGCCATGGGCAAGAGTCAATGTTTTCATATTAGATGTGATAAACCCGATCCTTTTCGACTTCTTCGGGCAGAATAGTCAAAAAAACGAAACTAATTGTCCTACTACTTCGAGTTTTTGCTTTCTTTTTTTTCGCTCGGATTCTCCACGGGCGAAGAGTTAGAGTCAATGTTTTCATATTAGATGTGATAAACCAGACCCTTTTCAACTTATTTGGGCAGAATAGTCAAAAGAATAAAACTAAATGCCCTACCTTCGATTCCCTGCTTATCGCTCGGGTTTCCACAGACAAGGAACTTGAATCAATATTTTTATGTTAGATACAATAAACTCAATCCTTTCAGACTCTATTGAGTGAAATAGTCAAAAGAACGAAACTAACTGCCCTACCTTCGGTTCTTTGCTCAGATTCTTCACGAGCAACGGCTAGAATCAATGTTTTGGAGTCTTTTAATTAATTTAATTATATTATGTCGAATTAAAATAAGTAAATAAATAAAAGCTAGCTTATTGACAATTTCTTAACTATGGTTTGATTTACTTAACTATGATAGGTCAATTAACCAAACTTCGTGGTTAAACCAGCTTTGATTACTATGCTTATCCATTTGTGTATATATATATGGTTGGTGCTTTAAGTCCATTATTTGTTCTTCATGTTTGTCCGTACAAGAGAAACCAAATTGAATATTCTCTGAAACCGTTGTTCGTTAATCGCAATGATCCAATCTCACCGCCAACGAAGAGATGCATGAATTTATCGCCACAATTTCACAGAATCTGTAAACGTTCTTTTTTTTTTTCTCCGCCATGGACGATCTTCCGCCTTCGTTAGTTCTTGAAATCTTGAATCGACTGTCCGATTCAGCCGATTTGGCTCGGTGCCGTGTGGCTTCCAAATCTCTTAATGTTCTTTCTCGTGAGGTTAGGTCAGTGAACCTATTTTGTTCATTGGATCGATATCTCAAGTCTAGGGCTGTGGAGACGAGGTTGTTAGTAATGCCTTTCAAGGTCATATTGAAGAGTCTGATGAACGATTTTGTGGCTCTCGATTCTGTGTCGATCGGTGTGGAGAAGTCGCTTGGACGGATTTCGTATGAGCACGACGATGTTGAGGATTGGTCTGATGACTTGTTCTTGACGGATGTTGGTTTCGCTAGGGAATGGCTGCCGGCGATTGGTAGAGGCTTGACTTCCTTGTCAATAGTGGATTTTTGGGTTCAATCATGCTGGAGGCAATCGAAGATTTTGGCGCTAATTACTTTATGCTGTAAGTTTCGCTATCTTATTGCTTTAAAATATCAATTTCTTCATGGAACTGCTTACGTTCATCTGAACTTCTAGACGTTTCCACGTCTGGAAGACTGAGACGTACATGAACCGTTTTTTGAATTGTTGAAAATGTTGGAATTGATTTGCTAGTTCATTATGATCAATAAGAACATGGGACGAAGAAACAGGAAAATGCAAGGGATCGCTGTGAGGATGTAGAGGGTAATCTCCAATAATTCTGTGTGTCTTTTACCAAGGAAATATGGGATATTGTGGATGGTTAAGAATTTGTATACAAGATTAAATTAATTCATCAGCTTGAATTTATGGGTTAAACGTTGTTTTAAAATTGTATCATTGCAGAAGGTACTATATTTGAACTTATGTGATACTATTTCCTCCCCGGTTAATATATTGTCAACTGCTAGAATTTCCACTCAAGTTCAAGCCCACTAGTGAGGGTGCTAGGATGAATAAAAGATGTAGCTTAAGTTGTAGTGATTTAACCATCATGTCAACTTTGAAAGTATGGTAGACTATCAAGTATCATGACACGCCATCTGTTGCAAGCCAGTTCTTAAATCTCAGTTATTATTTCCTCTGTTTTGATGGTAATATAATGAAGTTCGTGTTTATGTGGTCTGGTCATGGCTGAATGAATAGCATAGGCGCACTTGGCTTCTGAAAATGGAAACAATAAGGATGCCAAAAGGGCAACTTCGTGGTGTGTCATTGTGAGATTTTAGAAAGACCGAAATTTGGTTAGTAAAGTCATATGGTTGAAATAATTTGGACAAGAGGAGAAAAACGAGCAGGCTTTTTAACCCTCAGAAGGCATTGTCATACTCTCCTTTCTTTATTTTATCGACGTCTCATGGATCAGTGCAAGCACTAAGAAACAATCAGTGTTTGGATGGATTTAGGAAAAGAGAGGTTCAATCTTAGAATCAAGCCGAGTATTTGGTATTCTAGACTATTTACTATTATTATTGTTTTTCACTTAGAGAACTAACTGTTAAAGAACGATTCTCGTTTCCCATTAGTTGAACTTTTGGTCGGGTTTTTCATCCAGGTAGATGTAAGATCCATTAATTTGCCTGATACCAGGACCAATTTGTTTCTATTCGTTTGAAGTGACTTGGGTTATCATCTTGGTTCTATTTTCCATTCAAAATATTTCCATGACCTTAAAATTTTCATGTTATTGTCCATTTTTTTGACCTTGACTTGTTTCTTCTTGTAGGTGGCAATCTTCAGGAACTTGAATTGAAGAACGCTTGGTTGTCTGTGGATGGTCTGAATAGATTGAATTCCCTCAAGTGTCTGACCCTAGAATTTATAAGATTAGATGATGAAGATCTGAGCGAGGTTAACTATAACTTCCCTCATCTTGAAATTCTTAATTTGATAGGGGTTGGGGGCCTAAATGAACCAAAAATTCATCTGTCACAGCTTAAAACCTGTCGATGGACAGTGTCAAATGCTCCAGTTTCTCTGAGCATATGTGCACCAAGCCTATCAAAACTTGAACTGAAGTGTGTCAAACCAAAATCTCTTATTATCCAAACTCCCATGGTATCTGATTTTCATTTTTGTCTACAAGATGCAAGTGGGTTACAAGTTAATGAATTTCCTTGCTTGAGAAAGCTTCAGCTTCATTTTCCGTGTCTTTACAGTCTCATCACAACATTTTCATCTGCAAGAACTATAAAGGAACTCACTCTCAATACAATGCAACGTGCTGAATCTGTTGAATCTGTTAAGCTTTGCCTTGATACACTGTTTGAAATATTTCCAAATCTTAGCTTTCTTAAATTGGGTCCAGGAGTTTTCTCAGAAGCCGAGACTTGTTATCAAGCTGAAGGTTTGGATGGGCGGATAGGGATGAGAGATTTGAAAAAGATTCATGCTAGCCTTGAAACCTACAAGATTGAGTTAAAACTTCCATTTATCATTCCCATTTTGGAAAAATGTACTGACTCCCTCGGTATGGAATTGCTCATCTATCACAATGCCGATTCTCACCTTGCTGGTGGAATTATGTCAAAACGTGCAGTTAATCATCCAAGACCAAAATGGAGATGGGAACTGTGGAAGGAAGGATTAAAAGAACCGTGGGCTAAGGGCATTTGAGCTGTCGAGTGTAATTGTCATAGTGATGGTACAAACTTTTGCTCCTGAAGGTGCAAAGCTTCAAAAGAGGCAAATCCATGCTGTTTAAAAACTAAGCCTGCCATCTTTTGAAATTGGCAGACTTATGAGGGTTCTAAAGAACGCCAAAGAACTCAGTAGATCAATGGAATGACCCAAAAGCAATCCTACATATGATTCCGGATCTATAAAATTACTTTTTTGATCTTTTATGTTCAGATCTTTGCTTGAAGTCTCCTGTTGATACTTGGTTCGAGAAAAACTGCTGCTGCTGCTGCTGAGAAATTTGAAAAAAGGGTCAGTTCTTTTGCACCTTCATTTTATACTCTACAAGATATCCTTAATAATTGCAATGATCAGTCTGTACATATTTCCAACAAATAATGATATTTGTTCCCGACACAAGATTGAATGTCTGATGCCTCTTATTTGGATAGAGAGATTAGTTTGTACCATAAACTATTTCATCCATTAACCTGAATGCTATGCTCAGTGATTTGATTGTATGGGGTTTACATACTTAAAAATATTATTTCAGAGACAGAGCTGGTATAATTAGATGGTTAAGCTGCTCATGATGTCTAGTCACTTTGCCTGAGTTTCAGGTTGCTGTGAGCTCCACCCTTTCGATCAACCTCTAAGGATACTTCCTTACTCTTTGATTGAAACTAAAGGGAAAACATGGTTCCAACAAGAATACAAGACAGCCCAGCCAATTCAGGAGAGCCGGTAACTTTACACCCTAGAACATTGTTCTAATGCTCATAAATAAATGCTCCGGAGATATTGTCCTCTTTGAGCTTTTCCACAAGGTTTTTAAAACGTGTATGCTAGGGAGAGATTTTCACACCCTTATAAAGAATGTTTCGTTCTCCTTTCCAACCGATGTGGGATCTCACAATCCATCCCCCTTCGGGGCCCGCGTCCTTGTTGGCACTCGTTCTCTTCTTCAATCGATGTGGGGACCCCCCAATCCACTCCTCTTTGAGGCTTAACGTCTCTGCTGGCACACCACCTTGTGTTTAACCCCCTTCAGGGCTCAGCCTCCTCGCTAGTACATCGTCTGGTGTTTAGCTTTGATGCCATTTGTAATAGTCCAAGCCCACCGCTAGTAGATATTGTCTTTTTTGGGCTTCCCCTCAAGGTTTTTAAAACACCTCTGCCAGGGAGAGGATTTCACACCCGTGTAAGGAATGTTTCATTCTCTTCTCCAACCAATGTGAGATCTCATAAATATAATCTCACTCCCATGCTCATCCGTACAACACTTTCCACTAACGACTTGTCTGGTGACCTTTTCCCATATCACCCCTCGTAGTGTACATATTACCATTGTGGTTTAACGTAAACCTACCAGAAAAAAGTTGACATTGCTATGGTCTACTGTGACTCTCAGGGTGCAGCTGTAGAGGGAAGAGATGGGAGTAATCAGGTGGGTTGACACTGCTCATGATGTCAAATTGTCATGCTGGTTCAGAAAATCTTAAGTTCCTGGGTAGGCCAGCCCCTCCATCAATCCAAACAAAAAGGGTTCCATCATTATCATTAAAAGATCGATAGTTACTATTCAATAGGAATAGAGATTCGAACCTATGATTCATATGAAATGAGAATGGGACTTCTTCATCCTGCAACATTAAATTGTCTTTTAAAGATCGATAGTTAGTTCTCAATTGCCCACACGATATCTGATTGTGTTATTATTGACAGATATCATACCGTTTAATTTCGCCGAAGGAGAAATAAGAAATGGAACAAGAACAAGAGAGGAACATAAATATGAATGGTCATTGACACTTCGGCATTATAATAATACCAAGTGGTTCCCTTTATAATTTGATACACTTCAAAGTATCGTATTGTAAACGTTTCAAAGTATTGTATTGTAAATGTTTCAAAGTATTGTATTGTAAATGTTTATATACTATGGTAGCACGTAAACGTCTAAACCCAGAACTCTATTAATTCATTGTGGTTAGTGGTAAAGTTTTAAGATATTATATTAAGGCATTATAATGCCAATGAAAGGTCCACGATTTTCAACTGAATATTGCATGACTAAACAAGTCTCTTTTTGGAAGAAAGCATCATAAACAAGATCAAGTACTACTTAGAGTTCAATTTATTTCAGAGATTCAAGCTTAGCAAACAACTTCACTGAAAAAGAGCGTGAGGAGTTCCTGCTAAATTCTACAAAAACCAGACTTATTAGAAACGATAACACCTTTATAAACGAGACGTGACGCGTGATGACTGGGCAGACCTGCTGATTCAGCAATGCGAATAAAGCACCATCGGATTATGTATGCTTCTGTACTATATGCTGAAGAAAACACGATGAGAGCATCTAAGTCGACGTATTCCATAGTGACAAATTTCCTTAACGCTCGCAATCTTCCACGTTTCTCGGCTAAAAGGAGCTTATTTGCTTAACTAAGACGTTGCATATTCCATATAGAACATCGGAACGATCTCTAACAGAAGTCATCATCACGTCTTTCCATCAACTGGATTGAGTTGCCTTTTGTCGCTCTGCAAGTTGACCTTCGAGGAACTTCAACACAGATTGACGCTACGAGTAAAATAGAAATAATGTCGATTAACTCAAATATAGTTCAACTAATTAAAACATGATGTATAAAGGTTCGGCAACAAAGAATCTTAGCCTTACTCGCTGCTCAAGACCAGGATTCTCCGAGTTCAGTGTTAATGATTCCAATAACTTTATGCCTTCCTCGAACCCATTAACTGCCATATCCTCATTTCCTAGACCACTGTCCACATCCGCCACTTTTGCAAGCGAAACAGCCACATCTAGGATCTAACAAGCAATAAGGTGAATAAACCATTTCAGAAACCATGAGGAACTTGAACAATATCATTTATTTAATTATTTTAACGTATGATAATGTGACGATAAAATCCACAATCGAAGTCTTCGTAAGCAAGAATGGACCAAGAATTCCTAACACCAATCATATTCTAAACTACAAAGGGTCGATAGTAAGCATTTGAAGAGTACTCAACCAACTATTAAGTCAAGATTACATCGACTCTACAAAATACCCATTGAGTTTCATTGATTGCAATGAAGGATTTCTGAAGTTATATTTTTTCTCTTGGAACTTGTTATATGCTGTTAGATAAATGGCCCCCTCCAACAATGTGTCTAAATAGGATTTTTTTTCTTCGATCTCAACTGACAACAGTCATTTGTTCTGGATAGAACATCACACTGATACGGATAACACAATCTCACATCGACCCTCTTTAGAATTTTAAAAAGAAAAATGGAAAAAGAACGTTATTCAATGTTGAACTTAATTTCAAGGTCCCTACTAAGCTAACAGTCAATAACTAAAACAGTAAACTTCAAAAAAGATGCAAAAATCTTCAAACTATCCCTACTAAGCTACTACATCAAGTTGATTTGCAAAACTATGTCGGTATTTAATGGTATAACTTCGCGTTCCTTTTGGGTACACGGAATGCAAAAGAAAACACTGGACAATTTTGAAAGAGAATGAGGCATTAAGGTCAGTTTTTTGTACCCTTGAGCTTTCTTGCTAGTCCGCGCCCAGAAAGATTCCTTTAAGTTTTTATTTCATAGTGTATAAGATGCAGTTGATGATGTTCAAAAATTAGTTTTTGCCCACTAGGACTTTATTGTCTCTATTAACATCCATTTTGGTCGATGGACCTTCAACGAAACTACTTATCGCTAAAAGGTTCTAGAACTGGATAGCATACGCGACATGTTATCTTTTAGGATAAAAAATTTCATATAAGAAATTCACAATCACAAACCTGGGATGGATCTTCTGAATGATGCTTGCTTGCATCTTGGCGAACATTAAGAGACTGCAGATAATAAGATCTTGCAGCTTGAAGGTCTCCTTCATAATACTTAAGATCGCCAATTTTATTTAGTGAAACAGAAAGTGTATGCGTGACCTGAGTTAAGAAGAAAAGGATTACTAAGTATTACAAAAGCAAGCAGTTGATAATTCACAAAAGTTTCAAATAAAGAACCTCGCGAGTCTTTTCGGGTAGTTTTGAGAGAAATTCTACACTTTCTTCGAAGTGCTTTATTGCAGAACTAGCATCCCCAGCTGCTCGACTGTAAAGTAGGATCGAACAACAGACCCTTACATCAAGATTTATGGATATTGTTTTGGTGAACTAAAAATTTTTGGACAAATAATAATGTTCAGATACTTGCAAGGAATATTTACATCAGGATTTCATTTAATTACAAATGCTAGTAGTTAGTATGATAACTCAAGAATCTGAATGCCTAAAAGACCTACTAGTTGACCATTGTTACCAACAAATAGGCCGATGTGAAACCGAGAGGACTCAAAGAGAAACATCTAATTCAAAAACTCACCACCTAAGTTTCAATAAACACTAAACTACTGGACAATATTCATGAGAGAGAGAGAGAGAGAGAGAGAGAGAGAGAAGGGAGCCAACATACCAACAATCACCAAGTGTGCCTAGAACTGCTCCAAGCTGTGAGCATAATTCTGATGAATTGCCTGCTCTTTCTAATTGATCTCGAATATCTTCAACACAGATAGTGAGCCTGGATTTGGCACTTTCAATATTCTGGGCACGAAATGCCTGCAATAAAAGCCAGAGTTGAGTTCAAAACCTTTAAGAACAAAAAGGGATGTTAGGAAATGGAGTTTCCCAATTTCTGTAAATGGTGTTTAGACAACCGTTTCCTAAATTTTTGCTTTCTTTCTGTGTGTGCTCAGAGATAGAAAATTGTGAGATCCCACATTGGTTGGAGAGGAGAATGAAACATTCTTTATAAAGGTATAGAAACCTCTCCCTGATAGACGCTTTTAAAAACCTTGAGGGGAATCCCGAAAGGGAAAACCCAAAGAGGACAATATTTGCTAGTGGTGGGCTTGAGCTATTACGAATGTATTAGAGTAAGACACTGGGCGATGTGTCAACGAGGACGTTGGGCCCCAAAAGGGGGTGGATTGTGAGATCCCACATCAATTGAAAAGAGGAACGAGTGCCAACGAAGATGTTGGGCCCCAAATGGGGTGGATTGTGAGATCCCATATCAACTGGCGAGGAGAACAAAACATTTTTTATAAGGGTATGACAACATCTCTCTAGTAGACGGGTTTAATTAGATCCTCCAAATAAAAGGATTTCAAAGGAAAGATTCAATTGATTGCAGTGAGATGATCAAACATGCAATAAGAGATCAAGGGCATGAACGAAACAGGAAGAAAACAACAAGGAATATTACCCTCATGGCTTGTTGGATCAAGAAAGCACCTCTCTCCATGGACAAATCTTCATAAATGACTACTTTACTTTCACTAACTTCCTCCTGCTCTTTGTCAGAGTTCATCTGAGATCTCTTGATTCTCGCATGACCTTCAATGAATCGATCAACCGTGGCTTGCAGATCAGCGTGTGCTTCAATCTTCTCAATGTCAGCTCCACACAGGGGGCAATCATTAAAGCGTGATATACATGCTCTAGTTCAATTCAACAAGAAACAAACGAATAAATGCCTGAAGGATTCCCAAAAGAAACTAAAACGAAGATCAAAAAGCACCATAGCTGACAAATTACTTGCAGAAAATGTGAGAACAGGGGACACATCTGCTGCATTCAAAGAGAAGTGCCTGACAAATCATACAGCTTAGAGGGCCAATCTTGAAAGTTTGAGAATCATATCCGAATGGACATTTGCCGCCAGTTTTAGCGGCATCGGCAACGTCTTTCTCCGCCTCAGGCTGATCCTTCTTCAAAGAAGCGTCGTCCGAACGAGCAGATTTCGAAAACGGACAAGAAGACTCCGATGATTGCTGTTTTCGTGAAGAAGCATCATCGGAACGGCCGGATTTCGCAAAAGGACAAGCAGATTCCGGCTGGTGCTTCCGAGAAGAAGCGTCGTCGGGACGAGCAGATTTCACGAAGGGACAAACAGGAGTCATATCGATTCTCGACCGATCTCCCTCTCCCAATGATACAACTCGAATTAAATTTTTTTTTTCCTATATAATCGAAATTGAAACGAACTCAATCGATTCACAAACAAAAACGAAGATGAAACCTGGAAAATCAATGCCCTAAGAACCTGGTTTGAATTGAAAATCCCCAAATTTGTGTAGATTTCTGCATCCAACGTCGCTTTCCGAATCGTGTCGGGTTCCTAACCACCGGTATTCTCAAATTATCTAAAACGCTCTCGAAGTGTATAAATTATTGAGATCGACCCGCGACTCCGCAATTGAAAAGTAAATCTAAATGAATTATCAATTCATTTCTGTTTGCAATAAATAAAAAAACATTATAAATTTCATTTGGCCATTTGAATTAATTAGGGTTTGAATCATGTTCGATAGTGAGTTTGATTCATGTACATGTAAATTTTATGGACTTTGTTGATTAATGTGTTCATCTTCAAACTAGGATTATCTTGAACCAAATTAATTAAAATTTATGGTCAATTCAAAAAAAAAAAAAAAAAAAAAAAATTATTCCCAATACAGTTTAATTATAATAAGATTGGAAAGAAAAAAAAAATATTATTCTATATTCTTTGGAAAGAAAGCCATTTATTCGAAAGGATTTATTTTCAGATAATTTATTAAAAATAATGTTCGATCTAAAATAAATATGAAAAAACATGTTCATAAAATTATTTGTCATCCAAGTGGATTACCTTACATGGTCAACGAATTCGAAGATGAAACCAGTCTATCGAAAGTCATTGGTAATTCTCGAATCAACCACACTGATAGCTTAAATAGTTCATTGAAATTTGGTGTCGTTTTTTTCCTCGTATTTCAGTCGTTACTAATCTAGGAGACGTATGGTATGCCTCCTTCCCCAATCAATTAGTGGCTCAGATTCGTCCTAGAAGCTACAAGTTTCACTATCGCTCATGATTGGTATATGGATCTCTTTAGTTATGTAGTGATCGACCTAATAGAAGCTTGGCCAGAAATGACTAATCACCTCCCGAATGCTTTCAAGCTGATCGTATGATTTTCAATAGTGTGTTACAACTATGATGTATAAGAAACAGCATGGCTAAAGTTCACCAATAATCTCCACAAGAACAAGTTCCATTTTTGAAATGATGAAATCTATGCATATCCCTTACTATGATTTCCCTTCCGGTCACGAGCGAAATATACTTCGTTGCATTGTGACAATCTCCACACACTCGTAGATTCTTTCGTACGTGTATCGTAGTGTTCGGACTCGTGTTCAAAAGACTGAAAGCAATGGCGAGCTTCTCGCTATGGCTATTGAGAAGCTGCTCCTGAACATCGTCTTCCACATCGTGTATCGAGTTCGTGTCGGGCACATAGCCAGCTGCCTTGATTTCATCCCCAAGTACCTCAAGAAAGGCGTAAATTCTCTTGGATTGTGGATGAGTTGTGCTCCCTGAATAAAAGGAATGGACCTCGTTTCTTAGCTCCACAAAGCTGCAACCAGGAGTCTTCTTAAGCCCTTTCTTCTCCATTGTTCTTCTTACTTCAGCTACCTTGCCCCACTTCGAAGCAGAAGCATAAATATTTGCAAGCAACACATGATAGCCACCTTCATCAGGGTTCATCTCAAACAGTTTATTGGCTGATTTCTCTCCAAACTCGACGTTTTTGTGAATTTTACACGCACCCAACATGGCACCGTACACAGTAATCCCGGGACTAACTGGCATGTTTCCTATAAAATCCCAAGCCTCCTTGATCCTACCAGCTCGACCGAGAAGGTCGACCATCGCACCATAGTGATCCATCGAAGGCTCTAATCCATAGTCTTGTTTCATGCTCTCAAAATAACGAAGTCCTTCGTCTACCAAACCTGAGTGACTACAAGCGGAAATAACGCATAAGAATGTAATATCATTTGGCTCAACTGTTCCCCTTCGCATCTCGTCAAAAAGGTTTGCCACAGCTCTTCCGAGTCCGTGTGTTCCATATCCATCTATCATTGCATTCCATGTTATGACATGTCGGTCATCGATCATGTCGAAAAGCTTCCTTGCCATATGAATTGCTCCACATTTTGCATACATGTCGACGAGAGCAGTCGCTACGAAAATATTTTTGTCCAAACAAGATCGAATAATTAGTCCATGTATCCACTTAGCTTGGCGAGTGACTGATAATTCTGCAAGAGCAGGTATCACACTAACCATTGTAAATGAATCAGATTTTATACCTAAAGATTGCATCTCACAAAAACAATTCAAAGCTTCACTCACTCTTCCATTTTGAGTATAACCCAATATCATTGCATTCCATGAGACAAGAGTTTTTCGATGTAAGTTCTTGAAGATATCAGAAGCAATGTCGACTCGATTACACTTCGAATACATAGATATCAATGAGTTCATAATGGAAATGTCCGAACCAAGATTTAACTTATCGACGAACTTATGAACGAACTTCCCCATTTCGAAATCACCCAAATCGGCACAGGCATGTAACGCTTCCATAATCGTTACATTGGTAGGCTCTATTCCTTCCTCCAACATCTTCTCAAAAATTGCAATAGCCATCTCTGGTTCACCACTTTGCACATATCCAGCCATCATGGAATTCCATGACACAACAGTCTTCTGTTCCATTCCATCAAAAATCAATCTAGCTGTATCAACTGATCCACATTTTGAATACATATCAACCAAAGCAGTTGAAATATTAACAAGCTTTGAAAATCCAGCTCTAATGGCATACCCATGAATAGATTTCCCCACCATTAACGATCCAATATCAGCAGCAGCAGGAAGAACAGTAACCAATGTAATCGAATCAGGCCTTTGGCCTTCATCTTGCATACTCAAAACCAACTCCAGGGCCTTATTTGCAAACCCATTTTGGGAAAACCCTGTTATAATCGTATTCCAAGACACCAAATCTCTCACAGGCATTCTGTCGAACATCTTGTGTGCATCGTGAATCTGTCTACACTTCGCATACATATTCACAACACCAGTCATGGCAAATACATTCGCCCCAAACGAATTCTTAATCAGATTCCCATGAATCTCCCTACCCCTCTTCAAATCCGCATTATCGCCACAAACCTTAAGCAAATAAGTAAAATTATACACAACAGGCTTAACATCATCGTACCTCATTCGACAAAGAAAAGCAAGAGCAGTCTCCAACGAAGAATTCTTCGCGTATCCTTTTAGCATCGTGTGGTAGAGAACGTCGATCTTGTCCTCAATCGGCTCGAAAACACGAGCGGCCTCGTTGATGCTGCCGTACTTGGAAAATAAGCTGACGAGCTTGGTTTGAAATAAATGCTCGTTGTAGAGGCCATTTTTTATGACCAGTGGGATGATTTGGCAGAGCTCTTTCATGGAAGTGCAGAGCTCGAGAAGCACGGCGGCTGGGTGCCTGTAGACATGGGATGGGATGTGCGTTCTTTCTGAAAGAGTGTGAGATGGAAGAGGAGATGAGGATATGGAAATGGAGCTTGGCTTTAATGGAGTTTGATTTTGAGCTTTGGCTATGGCGATGGATGGAAGAGAGGAGATTGGAAGTAGCTGCGAGCTCATTTCCTCCCTCTCTCGGCTTCTACAGAGGCGCTAAGGCTTCCAATTTTTTATTTTATTTATTTTTTTAACAACAAATATCCAAATGGCAACAAAAATAATAATAATAAAAAATAAAAAATAATACAATAATTCGAATAAAATGATTAATAAATACTTTTAAAAAAATTTAAAATAATTAATTAATTTCCACAGTATGTTATTGTCCACATACTCTCAAATCAACTTACCAGTCTCATGACTTTGCTTTGGACTTCCCCAAAAGGACTCATACAAATAGAGAGGGTAATTGGTTTATAAATCCATCATCATTCCCTAAATTAGCCGATGTGGGACTTTCATTATCCAACAAATCCATATGTTTTGGGTTCGGTAATCTAGATCGGTCAGATTATCGAGTCATATAATCACACATTTTGACTATTGACACCTTATAGATCATCTATAAATATTTTTAACGTCATTCTAAAAAAGTTCATGAGTATTTATGAACGGGTGCTAAAATTTTTAAAACAATTTTAAATGTATTTTTGAAATAACTATTTTTGAAATTATTTTTAAAGTTTAAAAGTATATGAAATATAATAGGGGTATAAATGACTTTTACATTATTATTATTATTTAATTTTTTTGGGAAAAATTCCACAGCTTAAAATCGGAGCTATATGTTTAATCTCCCACACGCTTACCGCCCAGGCACTTAAAGAGTGCGAACTCCAAAAACCCCTCAAGTCGGAGAAGAAGAGGGAAGGAACGTTCGTTTGCTTCAAAAACCTTGGGCAGAGCAGAGCTTCTCTCTCGATTCAGAGAAAAGCTTCAGTCAATTCATGGCTTCCGTTGATTCACGGCATTCCACTTCTTCAACTCCTATTCCATTGGAAGACTCTTACGAAGGGGAGCATGTTGAAACCAACGATTACTACTTCGAAAAGATCGGCGAACCTGTTCCTGTCAAGCTCAATGACTCCATTTTTGATCCTGGAAGTCCTCCTTCCCAGCCTCTTGCTGTGTCCGAGAGTTTTGGTCTCATATTCGTTGCCCATTTGTCTGGTTGGTAATTTCAATTGCTTCCCCTTTTGTTGTGAATACTGTTGATTTTCTGAAGAATTTTGTTTGTTTAGGGTTTTTTGCGGTGAGGACCAAGGATGTAGTTGCTTCAGCTAAGGAGATGAAAAACGGGGGGACTGGTTCTTCAATCCAGGATTTGAGTATTGTGGATGTTTCCGTCGGAAAAGTTCATGTTCTAGCACTTTCCAATGATAATTCTTTTCTTGCTGCCGTCGTAGCTGGTGATGTTCATCTTTTTTTAGTTGACTCGTTGCTTGATAAGGTAGTGCTTTTAGCTGAAGCTTGTCCTAATTTCAAAGCACCGTTACCCTGAAATGTCATTTTGGTTATTTGCATCAACGGGGAAAATATGACAATCATTGGTTATGTACGTTACTGAATTAAGTTACTGCACAGAGTAATTACATGGTTTTTCTCTCTGGAAGTTACCTTAAGATCGAAATCTTCTAATCTCTCAGCAAGTTTTCCATTTATTTGACGCTGATTCACTCTTATTGCTAGTGGGGGTATTTTTTTAGTTATTTTTCTTGCACGTCATTTTCTTCCATTTCATTGCTGCTATGCAGGGTGAAGAACCCTCTTTCTCTTGTTCAACAACTGATTCCAGTTGCATCAAAGACTTCAAATGGACCAGAAAGCCGGAAAATTCTTATCTGGTTCTTTCAAAACATGGAAAGTTATATCAAGGATCGGCTAGTGGTCCTTTTAAACATATCATGCACGATATTGATGCTGGTACGCTGTGTACTTTTGTACAGTAACTTATGTATATAATTCACAATGGCAAATTTAAGTGGCGTTTGATAAGTTTCTTACATTTTATATTAAATGACTGTATATTTAATTGACGATGGTTAGGACTATTGTTTTCACACTTCTATTAAACTCGGTTTGCTCATCAAAATACATTATTTAATATTGAAATATTGCATGTTGTTGCTTTTGCCCCAATTTTTTTTATCCTCGAGTAATAGGTAGTTTATCTTTTAGCTCGTGTTACAATATGCATATCAATTTATAATCTTATATGGTTGTGCAAACATCATATTTTCCGTCTACACCATTTGTCAGAAGCATCACACTCTACAGTAAAAAGCTTCAAAATGTCAGTTAAAAAAAGTACAGTTGCCATGGTCATGGATATCTTGGGCTATTAAAAGGCTTATTTTGAATTTCTACTTCAAGAAGACGAATCTTTTTGCAACGTATATGCAAGTAGAGATGCTGTATTTCCCTGAACTTTCTATTTTTTCCTGTGAAATTATCCAGTTCTGGGTGTCCCTTCATAAAAATTAGACGAGGTCTCTAAAATTTGCATCTTTCTACTCAATTCTTCTAGGTACTTCATCTATTGTTTATCCTTGTATATTTCATTTAATCAATGAGACTTTGTTTGTCCATATATGTTTTGTCCTTGTATAGTGAACTATTTTAGTTATTGTATTCTTTTTGTTCTTTTTTTTCCCCACATATACTCTGCAGTGTCTTTGGAAGAGAAGTTCTTATTTGTTGTATTTTCTTGCCCCTGCTTTTTTGCTATTTTTTTTTATGAAAGCAATTCATTTACATGAATTATTATGAGCAAAGCTTATATATGTGGAGCTACTATTTTTATACTTTTTAAAAATCTTATTTTGGATTTTAGTTGAATGCAGTGTGAAAGGAAAATTCATTGCTGTGGCTAAAAAGGACACTCTTACTGTTTTCTCATATAAATTCAAGGAACGTCTGTCCATGTCACTCTTGCCGAGTTTAGGGAATGGTGACACTGATACGGACTTTGCGGTGAAAGGTTCTCTCTCTCTCTCTCTCTGTGTGTGTGTAAAAATGATGTCTGTAAAGTGTTGAAACGTGAATGTTTCTTATATGTTACTTTTGTGATCTATCTGAGTGGAACACAAACTTAGTGTTTCTAAGGTTGGCTACAAGTTGAGTTTGAGTTGTTAGCATGGAAAGGAGTACCTTGCGTTCTTCCTCAGTGATCTCAGCATACTTTTTTATTCTTATTTTAACCCTATTTAGTTTGGTTACTATCGTGGGATAGATTTGATTGCCAATGATTAGTGGTAAAAGAAAAAAAAAAAATTCTTGATTGGGATAATTGTCATTGTTATATGGGGGTTATTGACTAGAGAGAAATCATGGGAATTTTGAAGACATTGTCTCCCATGCAATTTTAAATTGGGATGATTGTCATTGTCATTAGTTATTTATTTAAAATTTCAAATATTATTTTTTTAATAATTATGCTAAGCCAAAGTTTCATTGAGATAAGTGAAAAACACTAACAAGCTTACAAACTAAGACAAAAGAAGCTAAAATAAATCTTCAATTGCAGGGTTTTGGGTACTCTATGGCTAGTCTGGGAATTTGCCTCTTCCTTCCGCTTATGTAATTCTTTTTAATTACTATGTCGTTCCTTCTCCAAAATAAAAGTATAACTAAACGAGGTTTCCAATAGAACAAGGAATTATTATACAAGTTAAATTCTAACTAAATTGTAATAATCCAGAAAATTTAAGAAATGTAAAAAACAAATATCTGAAGCCTAAAATAAATTGAAAATGATACTATTATGTAATAAACAACAAAAATACTATTTTTACTCTTAATGAAAATTTTATTTATCATTCTAGAAAATACTTCTGGTACCATGTTTTAACTTGATTTTTCCTGATTTTTCAGTTGACTCTATCAAGTGGGTTCGTGCTGATTGTATCATTATAGGATGCTTTCAAGTGACTGCAACAGGTGATGAAGAAGATTACTTTGTCCAAGTTATCAGAAGTAAAGATGGAAAAATTACTGACGTGAGTAATTGTGATTTTCTTTTTTTCTTTTTCTTTTAATTAATTTTTTCAATTTTTTTCTCCTTTTTCCATTTCTATTTTCGTGAGGAAGGGTTGTGTTCATGATTGTGCTTCTACTTTTTTTTTTTTTTTTTTTTTTT
>NW_019272047.1:537897-594338 GCF_002738345.1 Cucurbita maxima
TTTTTTTTTTTTTTTTTTTTTTTTTTTTTTTTTTTTTTTTTTTGCTGTTTTATGGAGCATTTGGCTTGAAAGGAATGAAATAATTTTTAGAGGCTAAGAGGTTTTGGAAAGAGGTGTGAGATCTGGCCAACTTTAGGCATTTGTAAATTAAAAATTTAAGGACCTTTGTAATTATCATATTCTAAGCCTTGTCTTCTGCACGGAGTCCCTTTTTTTGGTTGGGTCCATTGTTGTTTGAATAATTTCTTTTGGCTGTTGTTCTTTTGCTAGCCCTTTTATATTCCTTCTTTCTTATTGAAACCTTGGTTTCTTGATAAAAAAATCTCGTACACTAGTTTAATTGATGTTTACGGTTGCTATTGTGGAAATTATTTGTGAGACATAAGTTGGTTTACCAATTGGTATAGTTTATCTCATTGGGAAATAAAAACATTTATAGGATAAGTAAATCCTTGAATGTGGAAAGAAAAATAATGCGCTTGATTGTTTCTTTCCAAGGATTCTTGCCAGAACTTTTACCCCATTAGAGAACAACTCAAAAGGATGAGGACCGTGCTTACTCATAATAATCCTACAGCAAAGGGAATTTGATTCGAGAGGGGTCACGAAAGCCATATTCCTAAGAGAGCTCTATAACAAACTCAAGATTCCCAAGTTCTAATCCACTAAGATTGACCGACTTTCCCATAGTCTCCCAATTCACTGGGTGCGCTCCTCCCCTCTCTTCAACCTCTTCCCAAAGGAAATCTCGCATTGACTTCTTATTAACCTTATACACTCTGCTAGGAGAATGAAAAAGGGAAAAGAAGTAAATGGGATACTACTAATTACTGAGCTAATGAGAGTTGCTGTATCACCTTTAGAGAAAAAGGTAGTTGAGCTTTATTAGTTTGGCCATGTGCAGTCTTCTTAGTAGCAAAGGAGTAGTTTAGATCAAAACAAGGTTGATGGTTGTTTGAGGGAACCTTAGCAGTCGTTATTCAAGGAAATGATTGCTAATATTACGAATACATTGATTAAGAAGTGAGGAAGATCATGAATAATTTTTTTTCTTTCTTGTGTCTTGACAAAATCTTATATCTGTGGATGGTGTATTATGTTGTTATTATTATTATTAATATTTTTACCCCAAGCATTTTTTATATATATTGAGAACGTTTGCATACTTTCCCTGTAATTAGTGCCCTAGATTGAAGATCAATCACCTTCCTTTTATAGGTTATAAATCTGTTACTTATTGTTCTGATCTTCTGAATGATAGTTACAGCCGAGAGTTATAATAATTTTCATATTTGTTTCCACAAAGTCATACTAAATTGAATGTAATTTGCTTAACAAGAATTATGAAACAGTATCATTAACTTTTGGTAGATTAATTGATACTAAACAGTATCATAAATTGAATGTAATTTTCATATTTGTTTCCACAAACTCATACTAAATTGATTTATTTATTTTATATGTATTTTGGTAGATTAATTTTTGTCACCTTCTTTTGTAGGTTTCCTCAAATAAAGTCTTGTTATCGTTCCATGATATATATTCAGGTTTCACTCCAGACATTTTGCCTGTTGAAACTGGGCCTTGTTTATTGTTGAGTTATTTAGATAAATGGTATGTAGAAATCACTTGGTCTCATTTAAGCTCTGAACCTTTGAAATTGAATTTTACTTGGAATTCCTCCTTTTTTTATTTTTATTGAAAGAACTTTTCCCGTTACTTTGGGGTTATTCTTTAATTCTGATCCTATAGGTCAACTTTATTTATGACCTTTCTTGATTTGGGTGCAGCAAGCTCGCAATTGTTGCCAATAGGAACAATACAGATCAGCATATTGTGTTGCTTGGTTGGTTGCAAGAGGTTGAGAACGAAGTTGCTGTTATTGATATTGAAAGAGATAAGTCACTACCGAGGATTGAGCTTCAAGGTTAGTGATCTCGTGATTTGACTACCACAGTTCATTAGCTTATCTTGTTGCCATTTCCCCGCTCCCTGGGAATGTGTCCCATTTTAATGCATTGAGCCATCAAATGAACTGTGATTTGCATTCCTAATATAAATGTAGTCTAAAAGATGTTTCTCTGAATGTGTATTTGTGTATATTGATCTCTTTAGAGTATAATTGTTTGAAGAATCAAATAAGAAACATATTTTCTTTATATTATATTATAACTTTTCAAGTTTCAATTTTTTGGCCTTTTTTTTGTTCATTTGATTGAGTTAAAATTATTGCATCTAAATAAGTTTTTATTAAAAGGTTGTTTCGTTTGGGGTCTCTAATTGGAGAATCAGCAGGAGCTTGATATGCAAAAACTCTGTAGTCAGAAGTTTCGCCATAATATTGTCAAAACCATAGCTCCATAAATACAGATGATATTTTCAAAACTTTCGCAGTGTGGACCATAGGGTTTTTTTTTTCCGAACCCAATCTAGTAGGTAGAGAACATCATAATTTGAAACCCTATTTGTCTCTCTTGGAGCTGGCCTTGGAGTGATAAAAAAGCTTCAGAAACTTGTGGTGTGTTTGAGCATAATGCAAGGGAGTCGCAATATCTTGGTTATAAAAGGAAAAGAAGAGGGGGGGGGGAAAAAAAAAAAAAACTCTCATGGTGTGCTATAGTTTCCTGCCTTGTGATTTTTTTGATCGCTACATTTATGGCTTCCTTAGAGTTGGTTTTTCATGACTTAAATATTTTCTTGGATTGGAGCCCTTTTCTTGTTTGTTAGGCTAGTCCTGTTTGGCTACTTTTAGGCATTAGTCCTGCATCTTGATTGTTGGCCAATGTTGGTCCTCTTTTATTCTTTCCATTTTCTTCTAAATGAAAGTTTGGCTTCTCAATACAAAATGATTACAATGTGGTAGATCAATTTATTTTGAGACATTATCCAATTAATATACTTGTGCTTTTCTTGAATTTTCTAAGAGTTGGTTCCGTTCTGTTTTCTTATAGCGTTTCACTATTTATTTGATTTTCCCTGGTGTTCTCATGTGCACACACACAGGAAAGTATCATTTTCTGAAATTTAGTGCTGGGTTGCAGGGCTTGTTACCATTTGAAATTTTTTATTGCCTTTACAGTCAGTTTTTATTTACACACCTGTGTGAGATTAGGTTTTAATTTTTGTACTTCGGCAGTATCTCTTCTTCTGTGATATAATTCTATCTCTTTCTTGTTTCAGACAACGGTGACGATAATTTGGTAATGGGGCTGTGCATTGATCGAGTTTCTCTCCCTGGAAAGGTGGAAGTCCAAGTTGGAAATGAAGAGATTAGAGAAGTCTCACCATATTGCACTCTCTTGTGTCTTACTCTAGAGGGAAAACTCATTCTGTTTCATTTTTCTAGGTACTGCCTTATCTGTTTTGAGACCTTGCTTGTTAGTGTTACCCAAGACCAAAGTCTATTTACTCCCTTGTTAATAGCAGCCAAAATATTATGATTATAGCTCCTGATTTTCTTTTACTATGTTTTTTTTTTTAACTTTTCATGCAGTGCTAATGAATCTGAAGCTTCAGATGAGACTGTTTCTGCTTGTGATGAGGAAGAGGAAGACGAAACAGTAGTGCCTACTGATGATCAGCCTCAGCTCTTTTCTAATATTGATCAGCGTCCAGTATCTAAAGTAGATGGGAGTCCAGTTATTACCAGAGAGAGTAATGCTAAAAGCCAACAAATGGATTCTTTAGCTTTTTCACAACCATTGAAGCCTTCTACCTTGGAGAGACCGAACAACGAGATTGGGAATTTTGCTAAGCCTGTTAAAAATTTTACTGGACTTGGATCTGTTGCTTTTTCGGGGCAATCTGTGGACGTGCCTAGCCAACCATTGAAGTCCTCTATCTTGGAGAGACCCAACAATGAGATTGGGAACTTTAATAAGCCTTTTCATAAATTTACTGGTCTTGGATCTGTCGCTTTCTCGGGCCAATCTGTGGACATGCCTAACGAATCGTTAAAGCCTTCTTTCTTGGAGAGACCCAACAATCAGATTGGGAATTTTGATAAGCCTGTTCAGAAATTTACTGGCCTTGGGTCTGTTGCTTTTTCGGAGCAATCGGTGGATGTTCCTAGCCATCCCTTTCTCAATGTTAAAGAATCAACAATAAAGCATAGTTCGGGTGCTGCAAATGCTTTCACAGGTTTTGCTGGAAAGCCTTTTCAACCGAAGGATGTTCCAAGTACGTTAACACAAAGTGGGAGACAAGTAAGTGCAGGTGCTGGTAAAATTGAATCTTTACCAGTGATACAGAGCTCGCAAGTATCCTTGCAAGACAACTTCTCGTTGGGTAAAATTTCTAATAAGAAGCAAGATGGTTCAGAGCGAAATTACGGCAACGTCCCCTTGGCAAAACCAGTAAGTGAAGCTATGTAGGAAGGATAATATTTTTCTATATCTCAATGAGTGGAGAAGAATCATATTTATACAAAGAGACGTCCAATCAAATAAGCAAAAAATATGCTATCAATCTAAACCCATTAGGAAAAGAAAAATACAGTTATAAACATATACACGGTAACAATCCGAAGTATAAAGCCCTAATTTACAGCTTGATTTTCTAGAGTAAGGTCTAAACGAAATTTATTCAAATAACTTCTCAATATGTTCTATTGTAGGAATGGCTTGGATTAAAGATCTGAATATTATTATTATTATAATTGATACATCCATTATGACTTGGTCTGCTATTCTTTTGCTTGCTTATACTCCAATCCATCTCCATCGGGAAAAGAAATTTATAAAAGAAAAATACACCACTCCATTTCTAATAGCATAAAAGGAAAAGGGGATAGAATACTTGCATGAGCATTCTTGTGCCGATATTTTCCTCTTAGGAATTAATTTTGTTTTCGTTTTCCCCCATTTAGGAACAGCTTGAATTAGAAGATGAGATTTCCTCTGCACATTTTTATGCTTGGGCTGAATAATGGTCCCAGTATGTGGTTAACAAAATAACGAGGCACATGTCCCTTCATTTATGGTTATATTGTATCTTTACCATATAATTAGTCGATTAACATCACTGTTTTGTTTATTGGTGTGTAGATAGTGGTTGTGACCTATTTTCTGACAGGTGTCTTCTCCCTCGGCAGTGTGGGCAACTAAAAAGTATCCTACCTCCAAGCTATAGCCCCTTAGCCAACTTTAATATTATTTCTTTTCTTCAGATTCTCTTGGTGGGTGGTGGAGAGTTTAGGAACACAAGAAGGTTTTCATTTCTTGTGTAAGCTTTGTCGTTTGAAAGAGTATCTGGAAACATGGAATCATGAGGTTTTTGAGGACATGAAGATCAAGAAACAGGAATGTGTTGAATATAATTGTTGTGTTAGATAGATTGGAAGTGGTGGGTTCCTTAAGCGATGATCAAAAGAGGAAAGGTTGTCTCTAAAAGTGAAGTTTGAAGAGGTGCTTAAAAGTGAGACTATTAGTTGGACGCAACAGGCTGAGATTAAATGGGCTAGGAGAAGGATTAGAAATATTATTGGTTCACGGTTAGCAAAGATGGGAGAACCTTGTGAGAAGATAAAGAGATTTAAGAGGAGATTGTCTTTCTTTTTTACCCCATCCGTGGACTGGGCATTTCACCTACTAGGTCTTTCCCTGAAAGTTTCGATTGGACCCCCATTTAGCTGGTGATAGGGCTGAAGGTCTTTCCTTGAAAGTTTCGATTGGTCCCCCATTTAGCTGGTGATAGGGCTGATTTGGATAACACTTTCTCTTGAGGAGATTAGAAGAGTGGTCTTTGGTTTTGACAAAGATAAAGCCCCTGATGATGGTCTTGCCTTGGCCATTTTTCTTGGATGATTAGGTTTGTATTAAAGATCTTATGTGGAAAGTTTTTGTGCAACGACTCGATTTTCGATACCTCGAATGACAGGTCACCACGTACAGTCAAGGGTAAAAAGGCTAGTAAAATTTTCTTTTGTAAAACAGGAGACTCAAGGAATTTTAAATTTAAATATACAAACAAAGTCGACTTAAAAGTAGTTTAAAGGTAATATTCGCGGAGTCAATTCAAAACGGTTTACAAAAATACATATGTTTTGAGAAGTAGTATTTAAAATGATAATAAAATGACAAGAAGGAAGACGACTCGATCTAAAGGGCACTCCTTGTAGTTGCATGGCTCTGCACACTCCTATCATCAGCAGTGGTCTACACTCAATCTGAAAAATAAAGAATAATAGGGATGAGTATAAAAATACTCGATAAGCAACCTACTTGTAGGCTCTTATCAGACTTAGTTCTATGTAGGCTATGTGCTCATAACGGTCTCCAGCCCAAACTGTGGCTTAATGTTTGTACCAAATTTTGTAGGCTTTTGCATACCTCCTTTAAAGGAGTACACAATCCCTCTTAGGTTCACAACCTAGAAGTTTTTTATTTTCTCTTGGCTCTAGGTTTCACGTATGTTTAGGACCTTCGCCATTCTTGCGCAAAGTGCGCCTCGAGTCGCTGTGGCTCTTGGAAAGGCCCTAGGATAATACTCGTAAGTCTAGAGGAGCCCTATTTACTCGAAATGGTGACCGTTCTCCATCCATATCTACCTATTGAACTCTAATCAGTGGATTCTCCCTAGTGGTGCCAAGCAACATATACCTGTTCTTAATATTAGTAAACTACCTGTCACTGTGCCTTTAAAGGCTGGAATAGCAAACTACTTACTCATGTACCCTCATCGGGTTAGAACAGTAAAACTACCTGTCTTAGGAACAATAATTACCTATTACTTTGTCTTTTCCAGTTAGAATAGTAAAACAACCTGTCACTACGTCACTCAGGCTAGAACAGTAAAAAGGTCATGGCTCTCCCCACTAAGCACCATCGATAGTACATCAGTAGTATACCCTTTATGACTCTTGAATTCCTCAATGGATGACAACTAAGCCATGTGTAACAAATCAATCATAACCTCTGTTGGTTAGTTCATGAATAGGGGTTGCGCCCTATCTGTCCCTACAAGGTACCTGGTCAAACCAATGAGGCTCTGGAACTCATGACTAGGTACTAGGGCCAAAATACGCAAAACAAGAACTCGGTCTATGGAAACCATAACTAGCGCTATGACGCATAACGATAGTCAAACTCATAATTAGGCAATAATGAGCAATCCAAACCCTAAATCATGCATTATAAACGTATGAAGGCATACAACATGCTCATCAAGTTCATTAAGCGATAGTAATCCAACCTTAGCATACTGGAAATCATTAGAGCCTAATGATCTATTAGGGTTCACAAATCATGCGTGCGGAAGCTATATAATTGTAAATAGGACTAAGGTGTAAGCTGTTCATATTATCTAAGCACAATTATCATGAGACTAGGTCAAACTAGGCTCCTAAACATAATACTCAATCATTGCCCTCCATCCTAATTGGCTCTTGCAAGTATTTATTAGAAACTTGCTCCATATGGTTACTTACATGATTGTAAACTTCCCGAACTTGTTTCGGGTCTTCGAGGATATTCCAAATTTCTCAAAAATTCCTCAATATGCCCTAAATTAAGTCAAAAGAATAAAACTAGTGAGAATGACTTGCTTCAAATTCGTTAAAGAGAAAGTTGAGAAACTAACCGTTGACTATACGGTCATCTTCTCCAACTTGCGTGCGTACCATTCTGCTTTCCTTTTTTTTTTTTTTTGAAAAGAATCTATTATTTATTTCGTCAAAGTTCCAGGTGTTACATTTTGCGAGTTTTATGAAAGAGGAATTTTGAACAACTCTAAATGAAACTTTCGCTATGTGGTTCTGAAGAAGGAAAGAGTGATTAGGGTCAATGATTTTAGGCCCATTAGTTTAACTACTAGTGTGTATAAAATCATACCAGATTAATCAAGGAAGTTCCCCAAAGAAAATTTCATATTTTAAGAGGCCTTCATTTCTTGAAGACAAATCTTAGAACAGGCTCTTAGAGTCAACGAGGCCATTGAGGATTATTGAAGTCAAAAGCGAGAAAGTTGTAGATGCGTCATACTCCAAAATGGTTAGTTTATGCTCAATTAGAGTTACTCAATTGACATCTTAACTCTATATTACATGTGTATGACATAGATTGTAATTTATTTTGCAGCCAAGTATTGTTTTTCGTGAAAAGAGTCGACGACTATGGTTTGTTTGTTTTTGTGCTGTTATGTGAGATTTTGGAGGGAAAGAAACAATAGGATTTTTAGAGGGATTGAAAGATCGGAGGTGGTGGTGATCCTTCGTGAGACGTCATACCTCTCTCTGGGTTTTCATGTAAAATTTTGTCATTATTTTTTAGGCCTTATTTTACTTGATTTTATCCCCATCTTGGATTTAGTAGAACTCTTATGGAGTATTATTTTTGTCTTCCCCTTGGATCCTCTCATTTTTTTCTGAATGAAAGCTTGATTTTCTATATATTTGTGTGTATATATATTTTGTTTCTTTCAGATTTTTTCTGGCTTCTTCAATGCTTCCTATTCTCTACAGATGAATGAAATGTGCGAAGGGTTGGACATGCTTCTAGAATCTATAGAAGAGCCGGGTGGTTTTTTGGATGCCTGCACTACTTTCCAGAAAAGCTCCGTTGAAGCTTTGGGGCTTGGCTTAGCCACTCTTTCAGATCAATGTCAAATATGGAGGGTAATTATCAATTATTATTTTGTGTTTTTCAGTTTGTTAATTATTTTTCCTGTACTTTGGCTGACTTAGAGTATGGCTATTAATTTGTATAACCTCACTATTTATTGCTAAAAGTATTAGATTCAGAAAATGAGAAAAAATCTGAAAAATTAAATTATGGAGGATGAATGGCTGCAGGGCTTCTCATTTTATAGCAATGACGTGTAGAGTAAGAGAGATTAGCGAATGAAATAAATAAATAAATAGAGAAACAACAATAGTTTAATGGAAGCATCACTGAAAAGGAAACTAATCGAAAAAGATATGTACAGTATGAGAAAAGATTGCTAGTATTCCCTGTCCTATGGCCAATGCCAGTACTGGATATCAACCTTGAAGAAACTAATTATGTTCGACTTGAATCATTTGAGAAAGAACTATTTAACCTATTCAAGGCTTATTTCTTATGTAATTTTACTATGTTTTGTTCTTTCTTTCTCTCACTTTTGGAGTTTGTATCTTTTGAGCTTTATTCTCTTTTCATATCTTCAATGAAAGGTTTTGTTTTCCTTTTCCAAAATAAACAAAGCATAATAGGCAGTTGATTTGCAAATTACTTGAGCTTAAAGAATATCAGAAGTAACCCAGGTTTCAAGTGTTCTCTTGGAATGTGAATCAGAGAAGAGTTATGACTATGATTAGTTGCATGCATTTCTTTATTGATCGTTTCCTCCGATTTGCTGTTTATATGACTTTAATGGGGATTCTGTAGGTATCTAACGTTGATTGTTCTTTTGGTTATTATGTTTGGAATAATTTGTTGTTTTGGATTAGTTCTATTAGTAATCATTGTATTGAACAATTCTTGTCAGAGGAGATTCGGTTTGCATTCAGGAATAAAAGATAGAATTTTCTTTTTCTTGCTTTGATGACATTAGTTGGTGAATTGGATGTTAAAAATAATAGAATCTTTTAGAACTAGAATAAAAAGAAGATTTATGTTGATGAATGCCCTCTCTTTCCTCTCTCAGCCTTTTGATTTTCTCATATCAAGTTTAGAAAATATCCTTTATTGTTTAGTTCTTTCGATTTTGAGCCCCTTTTTCCTTTTCTATTTCTCCCACAATCCTTTTCCTTGATACAGTTATCTTACACGTGAATTTCATTTTTCCTTCTCTTTGCAGCGCACAATGACTGAGCGTGCACAGGAGGTGCAAAATCTCTTTGACAGAACGGTTGAAGGTATTTAACCTCAGCTTCTTGTTCGTTTATTACATGATTGATGGCGACCTTGTTGGCATAGAAGATTCCATGTTGATGTAGCTAATATTGGAAAAGTGCATTTGCTTAGTATGCATTGAATATTTGAATGTCACAAAGAAGTAGAATAAGAAAGTTCCATGTATATCCCTTCCAAACGTTGAAGCTAAAGTTTCTCCATAAAATAATCTCATTAGTTATCGCGGGAATTTGATTGACGATACGGGGATCCTGAAATAAATAACGATTGTAAGTCCAGTCATCACGTTGACTTGGTTGAATATCAACATGTAGGTTATAATCAATTGATTTCTGGTCATAATTTCATATGTATTTTACATTTTTAGTTTATTTGGTTTCAGTTTTGTCAAAGAAAACATACATTGAAGGTATTGTTACGCAAGCTTCTGACAGCAACTATTGGGATCATTGGGATCGCCAAAAGTTAAGTTCTGAATTAGAGCTAAAACGACAGCGCATTTTGCAGATGAATCAGGTAGGTTATCGATCGTTTTGAAAACAAATGAATTCCCTCAATTGGAGATGTGATGTATCCATTTGGTTCTTCTCTTTTCCAGAATATGACTAACCAGTTAATTGAGTTAGAAAGGCATTTTAATGGCCTTGAGCTGAATACGTTTGGTGGAAATGAGGAAATTCAAGTTAACGAAAGAACTCTTCAAAGGAAATTTGGATCTTCGAGGTACGTCAAATTTTATTCAGTGAAAAATTTATTATCTTTATTGCCGTTTGCTTTTCAGCTGGTCGTTTTGAGTAGCCCGACCCACGTTTCTTCCTCAAAATTTGTTTCAGGCAAAGTCATTCCTTACATAGTTTGAATAACATAATGGGATCTCAATTAGCAGCAGCTCAACTTCTTTCTGATAATCTATCAAAACAAATTGCTACACTCAACATCAAATCGCCCTCTTCGAAAAGGCAGAGTATCACGAAGGAATTGTTCGAGACTATTGGAATTACTTATGATGCTTCTTTCAGTTCCCCAAATGTGAACAAAATTCCAGAAACTTCTAGTAAGAAGCTTTTACTTTCTGCTGATTCTTTTTCAAGTAAAGATACATCGAGAAGAAAACAGCGGAGTGGAGCGAAAATTTCTGAAACGGAAACCGGGAGAAGGAGAAGAGACTCACTTGACAGGGTACTGTGTTTCCTTGAACCCCTATTTTCATTTTTTTTTTATCTGTGTTTCATATGGAACTTTGCTGTCAATTTAGAATAAGATCTATATTTTTTATTAGTAAAATAAACTTTGATTAAGTGCCATACATGGAAGATGGTTCAGAACTTGGGAAGTTGTTCTTGAGACCACCTTTCTTCCTAATGCCCATTCATGGATTTCTTATATGGAATGTTGTTGGAACAATGAGGATGCATATGGCCTGACACATGCCTCTCCCTACAGTACATTCTGAGACATTTTAGGTTTGGTAGGAGTAGACATGATTTTGGTGAACAGTCATATGATCTTGTGGAGCATTCTTCTTGTTCGATTGACACCAAATTTGCAAACTTTCATTTTTTATATAGACGAACATAACTCTAAAGGTGCTTGCTAAAACTCACTCAGGAACCCTGACTTTTGAGGATTATGACTTGGGGCTCTAGTGGCCTTTTTTGAGCCCGTACATTCATGGCAACAACGTTGCTTCTAATCTTGCTTATGCCTCAGCTTGGCTTTCATGCACACTCTTTTTTGTGTGTTGGATGATGCACCATCCTCCTCGGTCATATTATGACACTTGTCTACCTCTGCCCTCACGTGGTCGTATGGGCGTCACTCGCCTTCTGCCTATTTGCACTTGAGGTCACAATTTACTCTCTTCTTGTTACAGTTGTGATATTCTCCCCCACTTATACTAGTCATCGTTCTCGATGACTTTCTCAATGACATAATCGCATTGCGGATTGGAACAAACTCCACTCATGCATTCAAGAATGCACCCTTCCAACTAAGTGTTTTATGTATATTCTATCTTCATCCACCCAAGTTGATTACCCATCTGTCCGAATTTAACATGCTTCCATGTACCTGGATCCTGAGTACTTGTCGGATTATTATGGGGGATTGGTTTTATGGATAGGCTGTAATTTGTTGACACTGTGAATAGAAAGAAACCGCTGCATTTTTTAAATGATATAAATTTGCAGTTTTTCTTCATTTCTTGTCAAGACAATTGACTCTCTTTTCTTGGGTGGATAGTATATCCTATTCCCCCGGGATAATTTTGCACATTAACGCACTGTTTTTTGCTTAACAATTTTGCAGACTTCCTATGCTTTTGTATCATAACAACATGAATCCCCTGTAAAATTGGTGCAGAACCTGGCTAGCATTCAACCTCCGAAAACCACCGTTAAGCGGATGATCTTGCAAGGAACACCATTGTCCAATGAGAAACAATTTCGCTCTCCCACACTTGAAGGACCAGCAACCGTTGCTCGTCCAGCTGGCCGCATACCATCGTCTATGCTATCATCATCATCCAAAAATGCAGGTATAATCCCTAAGATGAAGCATAAATCAGAAGGTTTCTATAGTCATTTGTTTACTGTCATCTTTTACAAATTCTCTGTTATGAAGTATTTTTCTTGTTCTTAAAGTTTTGAATGTTTCGGCTTATATTTATATTCGATATCCAGAACAAGGCTCCGAGAACCCCGCAACGCCTTTCTCATGGGCTAGCCCTCCTAGACAGAAATTCCAACCACTGCAAAAAACTAATGGTACAGCACCATCTCCTCTGCCAGTATACCAATCATCTCATGAAATGGTGAAAAAAAGTAATAGTGAAGCGTACAGTGCGGCTTCAGAAAACAAATTTGCTGAGGTGACTTATCCTGAGAAGTCAAAAGCTTCTGATTTCTTCTCACTTGCTAGAAGCGACTCGGTCCAGAAATCTAATATGAACTTCGAGCAGAAATCATCTTTCTTCGTAACATCATCTAAACCGATGTCCACGCCGAAAGATTCCATTGAAACCTTGAATCCAAACAGTCAGAAAACTGCTAACGTAAAGGAGAGGCTTACAACTCCTAGTCCACTTTTTGGAGCTGCAAATAAGCCTGAACCTGCATCTGTTGGTACGACATCTTCTTTGGTTCCGACCGTTGATGAACTGAGAAAGACTGAAGAAAAAAAACCGCCGACCGTGTTTTCACCATCAGTTCCAGCATCAGTACCTGTAAATACTCCTTCAAGTGCGTCGACTTTATTTTCAGGATCTCCGCTAAGCAAATCATTTCCAAGTCCTGCTGCTGTTGTAGATCTCAATAAACCTCTGTCAACATCAACCCAATCGAGCTTCGCCTCTCCGGTTGTTTCTGTTTCTGATTCCCTATTTCAGGCACCTAAGATGGTATCACCACCGTCTACTCTATCTTCCTTGAATCCGTCATTGGTGTCCTCGAGTAAAGAACAACCGATTCCGAAATCAGATGCTGATACTGAAAAGCAAGCACAGGCTTCAAAGCCCGAGTTCCGTGAACTGAAGCTTCAACCTTCTGTAACACTTGCTGTTGGAAATCATGTAGAGCCAACTTCTGTAACCCAGACGGTTTCCAAAGATGTGGGAGGACATGTTCCATCTGTGATAGCGGATGCTCAACCGCAACAGTCATCTGCTGCTTTTGTTCCATTACCTTCACCAAACTCGACTCCTAAGGTCTCTGCAAATGGTAAAAGTGAAACTTCAGATGCTTTGATTACTCAGGATGACGATATGGATGAGGAGGCCCCAGAGACGAATAACGTCGAGTTTAGTTTGAGCAGCTTGGGAGGATTTGGAACTACCTCTACGCCTATGTCGAATGCTCCTAAACCAAATCCATTTGGTGGTTCGTTTGGCAATGCGAATGCAACCTCAATGAACTCTTCCTTTACTACGGCTTCTCCTCCAAGTGGAGAGTTGTTTCGGCCTGCATCGTTTAGCTTCCAATCTCCGCTGGCTTCACAAGCAGCATCACAACCGACGAATTCAGTTGCGTTCTCCAGTAGCTTTGGCTCTGGAATGGCTACTCAAGCTCCGACTCAAGGCGGGTTTGGTCAGCCTGCTCAGATTGGAGTAGGGCAGCAAGCACTGGGCACTGTTCTTGGTTCATTTGGACAATCAAGACAGCTTGGTCCTAGTCTACCTGGAACTGCCTCAGGATCCCCTGGCGGGTTTAATGGTGGTGGCTTTACTAGTGTGAAACCTGTTGGTGGTGGTTTTGCTGGTGTTGGTTCAGGTGGTGGCGGTGGTTTTGGTGGTGGTGGTTTCGGTGGCGGTGGTTTTGGTGGTGGTGGTTTTGCTGCTGCAGCCTCTACGGGAGGAGGATTTGCTGGTGCAGCCTCTACCGGTGGAGGATTTGCTGGTGCTTCTCCCCCAACGGGAGGTTTTGCAGGTGCTGCAGGCGGAGGTTTTGCAGGTGCTGCAGGTGGCTTCGGGGCGTTCGGCAACCAGCAAGGAAGCGGCGGTTTCTCGGCTTTTGGCGCTGCTCCGGGTGGATCAGGAGGAACTGGAAAACCTCCTGAACTTTTCACCCAGATTAGAAAGTAGTTTCATGTTCACCATTGACAGACTCCAGAAAAAGGTATGTACATTAAATTTTGAACTCAAAAGTAGAAAATTCAGGTGTGTATTTTATTGCTTAAAGCATACCAATGATGCATTATCAAAAGATGTGGGGTCTTAGTAGACCTTCACATTATTTACTTAGTAAAATAATTTATTTATTTTCTAAATTTTGAGGTTATTTTGATTGTTAATGGACATGTAATTTTTTTAAAAAAATAGTATATGTTCCTAGAATTTGTAAAATTGAATATTTTCTAAAAAAAAAGTTACAATTATTAAAGATTTTTTTTTTTTTTTTTTTTTTAAGGTTTCATTGAAGAAATAAAATTTAGAACTTTTACAATTATATTTGCTAAAATTACTTTTTAACAAGAATAAGATATATTGTGTTATAATAAATTATGTAAAATACGGTTTTCACTTTGATACAAACGAAAAAGATATCTTCTCGACTATAAACGATGGAATCATCCACTTCAATATATAAAAAATAACCGATTAGAAAATTCTGTTAGAACTGAAATGACACTATTTTTTTTGTACATGCCAAAGTGACGAAATAGACCGGCATAATGAGCTCAGATTCATCTCATATTGTTTCCAACCTACCTCGCTTGGTGCATTAGTGGAAAGTCAAATGAGAAATGGGTTATGACTTTACAGGCCGAAAATCAGAGAAGAGGTCTTGAAGATTTTACGGGTCTGTTGCTGATTGTGATTTGGTTGGACACTTCTTTCACTTGGTCGCTCTCCCATCACTATGACACTTCTTTCACTTGGTCTCTCTCCCCTCATGATGATAAGAAACATCCGCTTGATAATTATACCTAATTCGCTTGATTCAGCCTATAAAAAAAGATAAAACGAGGAGGATGATAACTATAAAACATTCTTATCTGGCTATTTAAAGACTCTCTTGAAACGGGCTAACTCAAATAGTTTCTACTCTTATTTTGAAATATCTTTTTCATCCATATATTTTAAATTCAATTTCATTTTAATCTATATACTTTACCATCTAAATTGTCATTAATAGTAAAATAAAAAACAAAAATTTTCATCCAATAAAAAGAGTACATAATAATAACATTTTTATGACCAATATTTTAAATAAAAAAAATTAACATTAAAATCTAATTTCAAAATTTATTGGGAGTACATAGACAAAATTTAGGCATTTAATAGTAAGAAAATTAAAATTAAAAAAAAAAAAAAAAAAAAAAACACAAACTATAGGAACTAATTACACCTACCATATAATAAAACTTCATTCTTATTCTATGAAGTTGCAAACAATTTCTTTCCTTATTAATTTTTACAAGTGGTCCAAAAATTCCCTTTTAATTTCTTGTAATTAAATTAATTCTTTAAATTATTAAAAGAAAAAAGTACATGATTTTTCCCATAAAAAAGATATTTTATTGTACGGATAATTTGGATTTTTTTTTTTTAATAATTTATTTAGTACATAAAATTAAAATAAAATGGATTAATTATAAGGTAATTATAACAAATTAGTTAATTAACTTTGAAAACACCAACTTGTATGAAGTTTATGATACAATTTGGCACATAAAACACAATGAATTTATGTTGAAATAATAATAATATAATTTAAAGAAAATAATTAATATGACCAAATCAAACTTTCTTTAATTTAAACATATTCCTAATGTGGAGTGGTAGAAAGGAGAAGAATTAAGTAGCAAAAAGGAAAGGCCACAAAAAAAAAAAAAAAAAAACCCTAATTAGGGTTATAATTCTTATAATTAACCCTTAATTAATTAGGGTTTTTCTTAATAATAACCTATATGCTATTTCATATTACCTATTTTATTAAATATCAAATTAGATTTAACCATTTTGTGAAGACTAATTATAAATCATATTATCCTATATTACCACTTTATTTATTTATTAATATTATAATGAATGTTAGCGTTTCCGTAAATATTAGGGTTTATTGAATCATTGCTTTAACCAGTTAAATTGCTCAAGTTGACTCATAAACATTAGGGTTTTGGTAAATATTATGTTTTACTGAATCACTGTTTTAACTAGTTAAATTGCTCGAGTTGACCAATAAACATTAGGGTTTCGGTAAATATTATGTTTTACTGAATCATTGTTTTAACTAGTTAAATTGCTTGAGTCGAATAATAAATAGTAGGGTTTCAGTAAATATTAGGGTTTACTGAATCATTGCTTTAACCTCAACTAGTTAAATTGCTCGAGTTGATTAATAAGTATTAGGGCTTCAGTAAATATTAGGGTTTACTAAATCATTGTTTAGTTAAATTGCTCGAGTTGACTAATAAACATTAGGGTTTCGGTAAATATTATGTTTTACTGAATCATTGTTTTAACTAGTTAAATGTCTTGAGTCGACTAATAAATAGTAGGGTTTCAGTAAATATTAGGGTTTACTGAATCATTGCTTTAACTAGTTAAATTACTTGATTTGACTAATAAATATTAGGGCTTCGATAAATATTAGGGTTTACTGAATCATTGCTTTAACCTCAACTAGTTAAATTGCTCGAGTTGGTTAATAAGTATTAGGGTTTACTAAATCATTGTTTTAACCAGTTAAATTGCTCGAATAGACTAATAAACATTTGAGTTTCAGTAAATATTAAGGTTTACTAAATCATTGCTTTAACCTTAACCAATTAAATTGCTTGATTGACTAAAGAACTGTCTTTTCTGTATACTTTCCCGGTTCCATTGCTACTACAGGCTTTTTTTTCCCGATCTATAATATAATTATCTATTAGATAATTACGTCAATTTCATTTAAGACACGAAATTGGAATCCTTGTCAACATTAGAGTTTCAGTAAATATTAGGGTTTACTGACTCATTACTTTAACCAGTTAAATTGCTCGAACTGATGAACAAATATTAGGGTTTTGGTAACGTTTATTTATTCTATAATTTTTCATACAATTTTAACCTTAAAACACATTATGAAACATTTGAAAAATACTAAGATTAGTTTGTTCCCATTAATAAAAGGGATTGTTTTTTTCTTTTTTTACACAAAATGGGCAATAAAAAAAAAAACATTATATTAATATTCAAAAATAGAAATTAATTAAAAAAGAGAAAAAGTTGAAGGTAAGTTGATGGGTAAATCTGTGTTAATAATTAATGAATTAATTAATTAAGATAAGATTTTATTTTTAGAAATTTTATTTTTTTGAATTTTAGTAACTGCTTATAAAGTTTGATTAAATCAAATCAGTTACAAAATCAAAGGGCACAAAAATTTAATGGAAAAGCCAGCTAGATGTGATGAACATAATTATGAAATATATTGCCTTTTTTATTATTTATTTTTTTAAAAATTCATTTTTTTTAACAATTATTTAATTTCTCTCTAATTATTTATTTTTTAATAAATCGATCGAATATAATATATATTTTCGGCAGACGAAGGTGTTCGTAGGTTGAGTTGAGAAATTTTTTTAGACTCAACCATAAATTGTTTTGGATTGTTCGGATAATTAATTCAATTTTTTTTAATAAAAATAAAATATTAATTTGTATAATATTTTTTTATTCATTTTTCAAACCGTTAATTAAAATTTAGACTCTATTGTAAAATTAATTAAAAATTATTGGAGAACAAATAATATATATATTATATTTTAAAATTAACGATAAATTCAAGTTAGTTTAGACAACTTAATCTATAAAATTTTCATTTATTCGAATTTAACCCAACTCATATAAGTTCATATTACAATCCAAACGGTACGAATTGTATCGGGTCGATCGTGTTTTTTAAACACCATTATGAACGACACGACAAGTCATAGGTTGTCGTTGTCTTGTTTAAGAAAATTGCAATATCAATAACATGTTTCAAAATTAAAAAAAAAAAAAAAATTATTAAAATTATTTGGATAATTATTTTTGGAAAGTTTAATAAATGAGATGGGATGGTGTTTTATCTCTTGCCTTTTTCAGATCAAACTCATGAATCTCTTTCTTTAGTGGCAGATTCTTTTTAGTTCATAATTTTTAATTATTATTATTATTTAAATAATTATAGTTTCAAACTTTCAAACAATAATTCATCTCAGCTCCAAAAAAAAAAATAAATAAATAAATAAATAAATAAATAAATATATTTTCTTTTATAATTTTCATGGTAATTACTCTAATTTTGAGATTTCTTTCCATAATTGAAAATTAATTGCATTAATTTCAACCAGAAATATAAACCCAATTCTTCTCTGTAAATTTCTGTCACAAATTTGAGATTTTGAAAAGAATAATTTTTTTTTTTTTTGGTTTGAAATGGCGGAAATTGAAGCTTCCAGTATCTCCGCCGTGTCCGGCGGCGACGACGGCGGCATACCGGTGACGGTGAAGTTGGAAAAGATGGTGGTGGATGAAATTGACGGCGGCGATCGGCAGTCGTCTCAGGAGCCGAACTCACGGCAGTTGTTGGATCTTAAGCTTTCTAATGAAGAGTCCGGCGAGGGATCGCCGGCGATTTTGAAGAGGATAGTGTCGGCGTCGCCGCCTCCGCCGCCGCCGGTGACGGTGGATTCCTCTTCTTCTCATGGTCATGCAAATGAATTATGTTCAAATTCAAAATCAAGGGTTTTTTCATGCAATTTTTGCAAGAGGGAATTTTCCACTTCCCAAGCTCTAGGAGGCCACCAAAATGCTCACAAGCAAGAAAGAGCCATGGCCAAGCGCTGCCAAGGAATGGAACTCGGTGGCGGCCGGCCGCCGTATTTAGCGTCATACTACCCGTATACCGCTCTCTCATCTCATTCGTTCTACGGATCGTCGCTTGGAGTACGAATGGATTCGATGATTCACAAACCCTCATATCGGTGGCTCAAATCACCAGGGTTACAGTTTCATGGTAGTTTGGCTTCTCAACCAACCGTGAATAATCTAAGAATATCTGCATTTCAAGCTCAAAATGGTGGGTTTCAATTGACGACGATGATGAATAATAACGTTCAATCAACGAGGAGATTTGACGAAGGTAGAGCGATTTTGATACCAAATTTGAATCTTTCGGAACCCGTGTTGAAGATCGAACACCATGTCGACGATGGCCATGAACTTGATTTATCGCTCAAGCTTTAGTTTCGGTTTGATCTTTATATCCTTTATTTCTATGAATCGACACAAAATATTGTGTTGTTTTCTTTGTTATATCAAGAAAGTTTTAATTTGTTGTAATTTCCCTTTTATTTATCTTTTCCTTTTGTAAATGATGCTCGTGGAATCATCAATCGTCTCGTTCGAGCATCAAACAGTTACGTTTAATTTTTGCATGCCAAATTCATATTTTTGAAAATGTTTCGTATTTAGACGTATTATTACTTACGATGCAAGAATATTATACGGTGAAATAATTCGAATGGAATAGACAAAAGCCCTAAAGGGGTCATGTAAGTACCTTTCTTTAACTTTGAAACGGTAAGCTCTCTTCCTCGTATCGGCTCTTACGGTTGCTATCATGTAATGGTCAGGTGTGCTATGACGTCTGAATTTTGGTATCCGAGATGTTGAAAGATCATTACTAGCCCAATATGGTCATGTCCGATAATTGTACGAGGTAAATATGTAAATATATTTTATGAGAAAAGATTTAAATATTTTAGGAATAAAGATCTCGGTTATTTTAGGAATAAATATAGAAAATAAAAGCTGGTCGATTACAATGTATCTGGTTAAAGTTGGTATAGGTTGTCAGATATCTTGAAACTTTTAGTATGCTCTATGGTTGTAGTTCTATCTGATCTTCTATATCAGAAATGATTTCTTGAGATTAGTAATGAGTGACTTTCTTCGGGTCATGACTCGTCTGTGACTCTATGAAGTATTAGTGAGGTACTGTCAACACGATGAGCGGTTTCTAAGTTGTCAATTGAAGAATCAAAGCAGACAAGACAATGTTTTCCTTGAAAACCCTAATCGAAGAAGAGAGGTTAGAGCACGTTTAGGATAATAAGACACCGAAAGAAGCTTGAGACACGTTCGTGATACTTTTCTCAAATAAGAACGAAACGAGGTTATAACTTTTGGAGAACGAGCTGTTATCAATCTCACAACGGGACATGACGATTGCTCAGTACTTTTGCAGAGTCAAGTCGATCTGTCTGAAGATTACTGAATTAGATTTGGAGTCCGTCAATGGAGAAACTCGAATGAAGAGGATCATCATTCACAGATTGTGACCAAAATATAGAATGTTTGTTATTGCTGTACAAGAATGACTCGCTCAATCATCACTGGTAAAGTTGGAAATTTTGCTAGTTAGCCAAGAAGTCTGAATAAGCAAATGAGAGGCATCATGCTGAAGGTATTTGCTACAATTGTAGGAAGAATGGCCACATGTCCAAGGATTATTGGTCCAAGAAAAAGTTCGTCGAAAGCAATGCGACAACCTCGGAAAAGAAGATGGAGGATAGAGGGGACGCAAAGGCACTATGTGCTTCGGAAGAAGACGAGCTAGCACTCATGACGATGGTAAGATCATGAAAAAATTATGTCCTTCGAGCAAAACCAAACCTGAAAACTAGTGCCAATACTGGAGATGTCAAACCCGTCTCTTGCAAGTGGGTTTACAAAATAAAGTATCCCTCGAATTGATCAATCGAGAGATACAAGGCTTAACTTTAAGCTTGAGGGTTCTCTAAATAATATGAACTAGACTATGATGAAACGTTTAGTCCAGTGACCAAGATCACTACTGTACGGGTCCCGCAGTGTTTGCTACAAGTAAAAATTGGAAATTATGGCAGATAGATGTGAAAAATGTTTTCTTTCACGAAGAGTTGAGTCGAGAGATCTACATGATCCAACCAAAGGGATTTAAGAATGCAGTTAAAGCCATTAGTCGGTCCATGCGAAGTTCGAAGAAGCCTCATTTGGATGCGGCTCAACCAATCCTGAGATATGTCAAAGGTACAATCGGCTACAACCTTTGGTACAAAAGAACAATACAAGCCAGTTGGATACAGTGATTCTGGCTACGCTGAAGACAACGATACCAAAAGATCAACCATTGGGTATGTGTTCAAGCTCGGTTCAGGAACAATTTCCTAGTATAGCAAAACACAATCAACAGTATTATTATCAATTACAAAAGGGAAGTACAGAGTAACGACTAGAGCAACTATTTGCTTTGCTATAAAAAAAAATATGATATGTTCATGTTTTCCCGATTCAATGAGATAGTTAATACAAACATAAGTTTGTAATATAGCTATTAGAGATGTTCATATTTCTCGAGAACTCCATCGGTCCGGATTACCCAACCCAAACTATACAGGTTAAATTTTTGGAAGATCGCAAGTCGATTCGTGAGTTAAAATTTTTCTAGTCGGGTCAACTCGATCAATCCAAAAATAGGGTTACAACTCAACCTAACTTCACCCTCATCATTATAAAAATTAAGAATATTTGACTTTTGTAACTGAGGTTAATAATAGTCAGTGATTTGTGAATGTTTGATATTTGAATTATTAATATAACATATATTATAAATAAATGAGATTTATTTTAAATAATTAAAAAAATAACTCGGAACTTATAAAATTATTTTAATTACATAAAATTATTAGAAAATAAATTTATATGAATTTTGATTTTTGATTTTTCATTTCTTACTATTAATATTTTAAATATATTATTTTATTATTAAAAAAAATACAGATATTTTCTTTATTTTGTCCAAGAAAGTACATTTTTGACAATAAATTGTCACGGAATGATTTTTATATAATATTTGAAAAAATAAATTAAAATAGATAGAAAAAGAAATGAATCTCTCCAAAAAGAGTAAAATAATCCATCAAAATTTATTTTAAAATTTGGAAAAAGAAAAAGAAAATAATTATAAAAAAAAACATATAAATCCAGACGCCACCGTTCTGTCTGACACGTGTACGAAACTGACCCAAATAATTTGTTATTTATTTATTTAATTTAAAGAGAGAGAAAGAAAGAGAGAGAGAAAAAAAAAAGAAGAGAGAGAGAGAGAGAGCGAACAGTAAACGAAAGGAAACAAAACAGAAAAGGACAAAGAGAAAGGGCCGAGAGGCTTAAAAAAGAGAGAAAAACAACAAAGGCGACCTGATTGCGGTTGTCGTCATACCATTTTCGATCTCTCCTCCTCCTCCTCCTTCTCCCGTTTCGTCTTCCTCGAATTCTGTTCACTGGTCAGTTTTTAGATCTGTTGTTTGTTCTCTGATTGAATCTTGTGTTTTTATGTGATTCTGGTGGTGTTTGTTTGCGATCTTGTTTGAATGTTGATGAATTTAGGTGTTTTTTGATTTTCGGGGGGGTTTTGTGGATTTGGAGTGGAAACTGGAGATCTCTTGGTGCGGGTTGTGATTTTGGTGTTCTTGATTGCTTTCTTAGGGTTGACTGCTCGGGGTTTTGGATAATTGTATGTTTAAATGCCGGCGATGGTGGATGTGGATTTGTGGATCTGTTGCGGTTCCGTTTACGCGTTATGTTTTGGAGGGAAATGACTTTGATTGTTTCATTAAATTTCATTTGCAATTTTTTAAAGAAATTTGGGTTTGATTTGAAATGCGACCTGTTCGTTTAATGTCCTTAGTTTCTCCGCTTCGATGTCTATGCGCAAATTCTTGCTTCTCATTCCCCTGATTGCTTGTTCCTTATTGATTGCGCAAATTCATGAACACTGCATTCTTTTTTATTTTTTCTGTTTGTTCCTGTACAAGAACATTCTAATTTGAACATATTTTGGTTCTCATAAAACCCTCAAAACTTTTGTGTAGTTGGAATGTCTAAGGAATATTTGAATTTCTTGGATGTTGGGAAAAGATGATAAATCAATGTACATTTTGTAACTCATACGTTTTAATGTTCCATGAGTGCAGAGTTCTTAGTGGTATCTCTCCATATTGAAATGATATTTTTCTCCCTCCATTGTTCTTCAATGTGAGATCTTCCGTAGTGCAAAAAGAGGGAAATTCTTTTAGATTGAAAGAGAGATGTCATAATCTATTATCATTACTTTTCCTGTGATGCCATTGCCTGACTGTTAATCTTAGGCGCGATTCTTCGGCTATATGAACACGGAGTACTATATCTGAAGTAAATGATGATGTTGGTTCTCAGAAATGGTGGCATGAAAATTTTCTATTTTGTCGTTTATGTCGAGCTAATTATAATTCGAATGCCCAAGCGATTGCGTAACTGGCTTTACTGGCATTTTTTGTGCTCTAATATTCCTATTGATAATGGTTCGATGTATCGTGTGATTTATGTCCTTTCCTTTTTCTACATTATTGTTGGCTGAATGACTGATTTCCACTTTCTATGTCAATAGTTAATCTTGGAAGATGCCGGTGTCGAAGTCGAAATCATCCTCCAAGGATAAGCCTTCTGCTAGGGCTGCTGCCAAGAAACAGCTGAAGGCGTCGAAAAACAATGCTTCTAAAAGTTCAAATAGGAGACCAGCAGCCACTACTTCTCACAATCCAGTTGAAGAATTGGTTCATACCGTTGAAATATCATCAACACTAGCCGCTTCTTCACCCCAATCTGACAATGGTCATTTCCAGCATATGGAAGATACAGACGACCACTTGAGCAGTCCACATGGTATGGTATCTGATTTTGATTTGTCATCCAACAATGGTAGCTGCTCGGGTGAGTCGGAGGATCAAAAAGATAAGATAGCTGATTCTTCGAACCAGCAGGAGAGGGCATCTGGATGTGACCATGAAAAGCGGGAGAAGATTCGTCTAAAGAACGAGAAGAAACACCAGAGAAAGAAAGAGAAACGGGCTCAGGAGTTGCATGAACGATGTAAAGGCTACCTAATGTCTAGAAAGCTTGAAGCTCTTTCTCATCAATTGGTCGTTATGGGGTTCTCTCCCGAAAGCGCTACCATGGCACTGATGTTAAACGAGGGTAAGCTCGAGGAATCCGTCTCCTGGCTCTTTGAAGGAAACCAGGAAGAAGCCCGGAACAAGGACACTGCGAATTTTGCAAGTGGAGGTAACTTGAAGATTGATATTAGCAGTGAGCTAGCACATATCTCAGCTCTTGAAGCACGGTACAAATGCTCAAAGCAAGAGGTTGAACGAGCTGTAGTTGCTTGTGGAGGCGATCTTGATAGGGCGGAAGTTATTGTAAGAGATCAAAAGCAGAAAGAACATTTCAATCAGTCGAATCTTGAAGTTGTCGGTGAAACGAAGAGTATGCCAAGGGCGCAAGAAATGCCAGGGCCTGCATCTGGCTTTGCAAAGCAGTCGAGCAAGAACGATCGAGAACTTAGCCTTAATAGCGCTGCAATGACAGTGCCAGCATGGTTAGAAGCAGGCAGTAGAAGTCAACAACAGTCTTTGAAGACGACTGATCAACCGAGGCTGCTAAGGGGAGGGGAGAAGAGATGGCCTGCTGTAGGATCAGGCCTTTCTTCGTCCACTTCGACACCGCCATTGCCTGTAGTTCATCATCCATACTCGAAAGCAGAGGCTCAAATTGGTGCTTCCAATAACGAAGCAATCAGTCTACAGCAAGACGCACCGGAGCAGCCAGTAGAGCCGGTAGTTTTTATGCAGCAGCCACAATCCATAAACGGATTGCAGAACTCGGTCTCCAGTCCCATACTTCCCGGAATAACGTCACGGTATTCGAACAATACTTCAGCAATTAAAAACATCATTTCAAGTGACAAATTGCTGCACAACCAGAGCAGAGTGAGCGTTGGTGCCGAAAACCAAAGGTTAGAGCAGATCTACCATCAGGCTGTCCATCATCAACCACAGTTCATGTCGGGTCCAGTCGAATTGCTATCGTCAGGGCTCGACATATCATGGGGGAAAGAGAACACATCTTCAACATCTTCACACTCATTTCCTTCAGAACTGCAAAGTTTATGGAAAGCAGGGGGTGGAACTGTATCTTCATTTTCGGTCCCATCGTCCTATGTATCAAACTCGAACCTCAGCCAGGGCGGGACAGCAGCACAAGCATCCGGGCTATTATCACAAATGGACTGGAACATCGGGGGGCTGATGCCATATTGTGACTACAACAGAATAGACTGGACTCTGCATAGCCCAAGTGGGCGAGCAAGCGAGATGTCGTTGTCTCTGGGGTTTTCTTCGTCGTCGTCGACGTACAGCTCGGGGATGCAGGGTGGGGGGGGAGGGGTAAAAGATATGTCGTCATCGTCAGGCGGATTGCGGGATTGGACCTCGCCATTTGCAGGAAAGGACCTATTCAGCGCGCCTAGACAACTGGTAACGTCTCCATTTCCTTAGGGGGGATTGGGGGAAGAATGTAAACATATTGATTGCCTGATTGTTGTTGCTATGAGGATGGCCTTTTCCTGTTGCTTATTTGTAGTTTCATCAAATGAAGAAGAAGGTGCATCTCCATATCTCTCTCTCTCCATCTCTCTCTCTCTCTCCCTCTCTCTCTCTCTCCCTCTCAGTTTAAACAAGAATTATTTCATTTATATCTTAATTTTTTTAGAAGAAAAATCTTGAATTTTCATTCCAGCTTTACTCAAATTTTAAGTAGTTTAATTGAATATTCCAAATATTTCATAAATGAAATTGAATTATAAATTAAATAATTAAAAGTGTGAAATTATTGCATATCCATTTTATTATTTATTTTATGAAATAATTTTTTTTTTAATTTTGAAATATATATTTTAATAAATGTGTTCTTGGCTATATAAGTTTATTGCCTTGGTTGACCCTAGAATTGTGAGATTTTTTATTTTTATAATTTTGTATTGACTTTGACATAATTTCTTTGTCTTGATTCTTTTATATATTTTTTTTTTTTTGTAATGGAACATTTTATTTATTTATTACTAAAATAATATTTTATTTTATATTGTGTACAACACGCAAATTGAAGGTTATTATGGTAAATTTAAACTGTGTTCAAGTAATAATCTATATGGTAAATTTAAATAGTATGTGGTTGACATGTAAGAGGATAAGGCTGTTCGACTTACTAATTGTTACAAATGATCGGATTCGAATAGTTCATGAAAAACAAGAGGGTGAAGATCATCTAAATTGTTCCTAGAAAGACAAGCTGGGTGTGGGTGAGGTTATCATATACATGAGTTTGTATAAACTAGAACGCAAGATATTTAATTCTTTCTCATAAATCTATTAATTGAGAAAATTAATATTTCACAACATGATAATCTCAACCTTGAGCCGGTTCGTGTGAGGCCTTTATTCTTTAATATGCAAGTCAATATGACTATGATTTTGTGAATGTGACTAAACAGAGCGTTGGAAACATAAACCTACCTCAAGAATAGGATTTCTTCGATTCCTTTTAGTACTAGGACAAAAGAGGATCAGATTGAGGTTGCACCGAGATTGCTCGAGCCAAAGGAGTATTGGGCTTGACTGTGAACTTGGGTTTTTAGTATTAGGACAATAGAGGAACAGATTGAGATTGCACCGAGATTGCTCGAGCCAAAGGAGCATTGGGCTCGACCGTGAACTTGGGTTTCGACCTAACTTTTTTCCCTTTTCTTCTCCCCTCGCTCGATGACCGGACCCGATGTCCGTTTTAATCCATTTTATGCCCTTTTAACTTCATTTGACCCTTAATTTCTCTCATTTATTTATCCTCCTAACTTCACCCCTAACATTGCTAATTGGTTGAAAACTCCCTTCAAAGTTTAACCAATTTTTCTAAGAAGTCCATTTTCTTGCCCACCAAGGCAAAGCGCCTCTCACAATCTCCATCGCGTATCGTTTTCATTCGTCAATTCTCAACTCCCCGATCAAAAATCCACTCCCAATCCAACGGAATCAGATCCTGCAATCAATCGACGCATCAATCTCTATGCTATGGCGCCGTCGCCGGCTCACTCCGATCCCTCGCCGCCGAATTCACAGGTAATCCTACAATTCCTCAGCTCCGTCCTCTCTCAGCGCGGCCCCTATGCCGAAGATACCAAGTGGCTGATACGCCAGCACTTAGTCTCACTCACCACCGCCTTCCCGTCGTTGGTCCCTCGGACTGCAACTTTCACGCACAACGATGGCCGCTCCGTCAATCTTCTGCAATCCGACGGCACCGTTCCCATGTCCTTCCAAGGCGTGACCTACAATATTCCGGTCGTTATTTGGCTCATGGAGTCGTATCCTCGACATCCTCCTTGCGTTTACGTGAATCCAACTCGAGATATGATCATTAAACGCCATCATCCTCATGTGAATCCCTCCGGTATGGTATCGATTCCTTATTTGCAAGATTGGATATATCCGAGCTCTAATTTGGTTGAATTGGTTCGTAATTTGAGCGTTATGTTTGGCCGTGATCCTCCACTTTATTCTCAACGGAGACCAAATCCTAGCCCTAGCCATAACCCTAATCCTTCTCCGAGTCCTAGCTCTAGTTTTGGGCGTGATAGTGCTAATTCTTCGCTTGCTTCTAATATGGGGGCTGCCGCTTTCCAACGCCCTGTAATTCCGCCGAGGGGTTATCCACCGTCGCATACTGAAGATCCCAATGAAGTTTTCAAACGAAACGCAATTAACAAGCTTGTGGAAACAGTTCATAATGATATTGTTGGCATAAGAAAGACTATGGAGGCCGAGATGGAAGGACTTTTCAGTGCACAGGGAGCGTTGAAACAGAGGGAGGAAGAGCTAAATAAAGGCTTGAAAGAGATGCAAGATGAAAGGGAAGCTTTGGAGCAGAAATTGCAGATGGTTTTGATGAATTCTGATGTTTTGGAAGCTTGGGTGAGGGAGAATGAGGGGATGATTAGCAGTGATTTCGAAGTAGATGATGCTTTTGAATGTGTTGATGTGCTTTCAAAGCAAATTCTTGAGTGTACTGCTTCAGATTTGGCAATAGAAGATGCTATATATTCATTGGATAAGGCTGTGCAAGATGGAGCAATTCAATTTGATCAGTACTTGAGGAATGTGAGGTTGTTGTCACGGGAGCAGTTCTTCCACCGGGGTACCGCTGCTAAAGTCAGGGAGTCTCAATTGCAAGCTCAAGTTGCTAACATGGCTTCCCGGATTTCTCAATATAACAATGGCTGAAAGATTGTGGAAAATCTTCCCTTTTGCTCTGTTGCTGCTATTTGGATGGCCTTCGGGAGTGTCACTGGAAGGTTAGAATTTTGTGAATCTTGTCCTCTTTTTTACTTTTCATTTCAAATCTGTCACCTTTCTGATCATGATTTTTCTTGCATTTAAATGTTAGAGGGGTATGGAAAAGGATAATATTTGCGTCAAAATCATGTGTACCTACTGTTTGATGTGAATGATAGTATACTTGTGAATGATATTATACTTTTTCTTTCGTAATCTGGATTAGAAATATAATCCTTATGGTGCCTCTTCGTTGGTTCATTTAGAGCCCACGGCTAGCAGATATTTTTCTTTTTGGGCTTTCCTTTTTAGGCTCTCACATCGGTTGGGGAGGAGAACGGAGCATTCTTTATAAGGGTGTGGAAGTCTCTCCTTAGCATACACGTTTTAAATATCTTGAGGGGAAGCCCAAAAGAGAAAGCCTAAAGAGAACAATATCTACTAGTGGTGGGCTTAGGCTGTTACAAATGGTATTAGAGCTAAACACCGGGTGGTGTGCTAGAGAGGCGCTGGGCCCCAAAGGGAGAGTAGATTGTGAGATCTCATATCGATTGGAGAGAGGAACGAGTGTCAACGAGGACACTGAGTCCCGAAGGGGGTGAATTGTGAGATCCCATATCGGTTGGAGAGGGAAACAAAGTATTCTCCACATTAGTTGAAGAGGGCCCGGAAGGAGGGAAAGAGACGGATAGGGTGGGAATGGCCTATCAATCATTGGTGGACCTTCCCTTTAACCCGTCACAGAGCTCTCAACTGAGTTGTTTAGGTTTTGGAATTCCATCTGAGGGGGTTTCGGTTCGAAGGTTAGAAAGTGTATATGGTGCGGGTTAATCTCTCTCGACCCATTTAGGTGAAAGGGAAGGGTGATCGTAGGTACCCAGACGTCGATATCTCTTCTCTATGGTGGGAGGTTTCTTTCGTCTCGACGTGTGTGTTGTGGGAGAGAGAGTGCCTATGCCTCTGAATTGCTCAAGTTATTGATCTTTTCTCCTGAAAACAGTAAGAGTTATTGATTGATGTCTTCTCTTGATTTATATGAACTTGCTTTATGTTATTCTTTGGTTTGGTGGATATGAAGACATGGTGTTTCCTTTGACGCTGTAGTTGATTGTGGTGATAAGTACTAACAAGCTCAATGTGCATTATACAGTTATTGTCATGCTGGTCTCTCTCACACTCTCTTAATCTTATGTAGACTTTTTCTTTGAGCTGTAGTAATCTTATTGGAAGAATTGGAAAGAAATCCACCCTAAGTAGTAGTACCGACACTAAGTTTGGCTAGCTTGTCCGTACCCGACACGTATCGAACACTTGGACACTTCACAATTGTTGGACACGTATCGGACACATGTTAGTACAATAGTTATGTGTTAGACACTAGTGTACAAAGTCAATATATGTCCAATATTTGTCGGTCATGTCTTGAGCACCTGCAATGTATACTTAATAGACGTATTATAATATAGGACACAAATAATAAATTACGTTTTGGTATAAAAATGATACATGTTTTTGAAGGATGTTTTTATTGATTGATGTCTTTTCTTGATCCATACTACAATGTATCTTCTTAGTGGTAATCGACACGGACCCTTAACCAAGATATTTGAATCTCCTACCTTTATGATGAACTAAGAAAAATTGTATCTTTTAATAAACGTTGTCGTATATTCGTGTTGCCCTGGTGATCTTGATTGTTGTAATTGTGCTCCTCGAAGCTATTGTTCCTTACTCCATTTAATAGGAAACGCATGATTAATTCATAGGTGAGAAATACAAAATAGGAAAAAGAGCAAAAAACTATCCCGCTCGATGAGTCAATATCTCTTAATCTGCTTCAAGGTTGTGTCGCTGAACTTTTACCTATTGACTCTAAGGGCACAGTGGTTAAATTCCTCTTGCTCTTGTCGAATCGTCTGACTTATAGACCAGCCATGCGTGCTGTCGTCTTGACTCGACTCTTCTTCCTTCCCCTATCCTCTTTAGGAGGATCCAGGAAGTGTGTATCGTTATGAAATTTAGATTCTTTGTTTGGCTCATAGCTCATAGAAGTACGTTTCCTCTCTCCATACTGCATTTTTTTTCTTTTATGTGTAGATATTTCAGGTTGAAATGGTTGTTGATCTTGCCATTCATGGAAATGTAATTTCTGATGTGTTAGGTGTTTTTGTGACAAAAAAACGATTGGGAACCTCATTAAGTCAAATGCTTGGTTTCTTCGGTTTTGGTATGCTTTCTTCGTGTCATGGTCTCGAGCGAAGAATTTTGGATATTTTATCGAAAGTTCAAATCTTTACCCATATAACTAAAAGGGTCGAATATCGACCGTAACTAAAGTCAATATGATTAGTTGATGAAGTAGATTAGCTTAATCAATTCAAGTCATTTGGCAATTTGGCCTAAAGCTAAAGTCAAAACTACAGAAACTTTCTATCTAAATCATATAAAATTTTAAACAATTAATTTATAATAAAATAGATGTTAAATATTAAAATAAAAATAATTGTAATAATATCTCTACTTTAGTCATTATAACTAAGTCAACAATTTTGTATTATTTTACTAATTACTATAATATGTTTATTTTGAAGTTTAGAGTTGAAATTGACTCAACACTAATTTATTAATTTTTCTAAATGCAAATTATTGACTATTTTAAGAGCTATACCATGGAGAGGGAATGTCCCAACCCGACCTACCCTACCCACGAACACCCCCTATTTGTTAGTCATCTTATTATTCTTCTCTTGTTTATTTTTTTCTCGTGTTCCTCAATAGTTGATCGATTTGCTTTCCTATCCCCTTTTCTTTTCACTATGTAGCTAATACGATAGTTTTCTTTATACATTCTAGAGAACCCTAAACTAAATACAAGATGGTTGTAAGGGAAGCGTTTAAAGCTCTTAAACCGATATGTAAGTTTAGCAAAAAATGAGCGCGCTTGTAACAGCTCAAGCTCATCGGTAGAAGATATCGTCCTCTTAGAGCTTTCCTTCAAGGTTTTTAAAATGTGTCTGTAAGGGAGAGATTTCCACACTTTTATAAAGAATGCTTTGTTCCCCTCTCCAACCGATATGGGATCCCACAATCCACCCGTTCGGGGCCCACGTCCTCATTTGCACTCATTTCTCTTTCCAATCAATGAACGATCTAACAATCCACCCCCTTCGGAGCCCAACGTCCTCACTAGCACACCGTCCAGTGTCCACCCCACTTCGAGGCTCAACATCCTTGCTGACCCAGTGTCCAGCTCTGATTTCATTTCTAATAGCCCTAACCTAAGCTCACCGCTAACAAATATTGTCCTCTTTGAACTTTTTCTTTCATACTTTCTCTCAAGGTTTTTAAAATGTGAGGTTTCCAACCTCATAACCAATGTTTTATTCCCCTCTTCAACTGATGTGGAATCTCACAGCGCTCACACCCGAACATTTATGATCTATAATGGCCACGATTGCAACCAACGAGCCATCTTAAATGGCTTCAAACACATGGTTGACCTAAAATCAAACAAAGTTTACTCACACAAAGGGCAAAAATGGCGAACATCTTTAAGAAAGGGAAGAAAGAACTGTGAATGGGAGGGGAGGACTATGAGATATCTCACTAATTGAGCAGATAACCAGTTGTATGCATGTAGAATTTCTTTGTACATTCTTGAAGAAATGATCTACAAATTACAGTATCTTTGGACTGGAAAGAATCTGAAGACCTTGATCTTCAGCCACCTCTACTATGATGGCTAAAACAGTTGCCAGGCTATTTACATATACATGCATACTGGTTAACTAACATTGCAAAACAATCTGAGCATAGGAAGCTATTTTATGGACCAAATCAGAAAAGAATTGCCAATGAATCAAAGAATCTTTTTTTAAGATTTTTTAGTACTGCTGGATTTAGGGTCGACACGAACCGTCTTGTTTGAGAAGCAATGGCGCACACGGACTTGGTGATTGACTGATCGGGTCGAGCAACTTCCTCGTATGATGACAGTTAACATAACTTCCTTGTCTCGTGTGTCTTCGGACCACCAGTTTTGTGGGATGCCATCAACAAACTCATCGATGGTATGGGATTCTTCATGGTGTACCGATATCTCGACAGCTTGTTCGGGTTTGATTATTCCGGCAGCTGGTGATACCTGCAATTAGAAAGAACATGAGTAAGAGAAATATCACTGGGAAGAAAAGCTCCTTATGATAGGCATAATATTTTGTAACAGTTCAAGCCCAAGTCCAAGCCCACCCCTAGTCAATATTGTCCACTTTGGCCCATTACGTAAAAACTCGTCTACTGGGAAAAGTATTCACACCCTTATAGGGAATGCTTAGCTCACCTCTACAACCAATGTGGGATCTCACTATTTAGCAGATATTGTTCGGTTTGGCCTAATACATATCGCTGTAAGTCTCATGGCTTTAAAACGTATCTACTAGGGAGAGGTTTCTACACCCTTATATAGAATGTTTCGTTCCCCTCTCCAACCGATATGGGATCTTACAATCGACCTATTTTGGAGACCAAAAAAACTCCTTTTAACTGGGCAAAAAAATCCTTGGCAGTGGCAGGAGCCTAATGCATTGGAGCAGCCTTAAATATAAAGGGAATCAACCCAACCAGTTATATAAGTTGTACCATTAATATCCAGCAATTCAGAACCATAAATATTGGTAAGGTAAGCTTGTAATTGTAAATTATGCAATATTCAGCTGAAAGAGGATTGGCCATAAACAAATGTCGATTTCTCGTATGAAAGATCGGTCCAAAACCAACTCTCTTTAAGCTATTAGTGTAACAGTTCAAGTCCACCGCTAGTAGATAGTGTCCACTTCTAGGCTTTCTAAGGTTTTATAACACGTCTACTAGGGAGAGGTTTTCACACCCTTATAAGAAATGTTTCGTTCCTCTTTCCAACCAATGTGGGATCTGACAATCCACCCCCTTGAATGGCCCACCGCTCGGTGCCTAGCTCTAATACCATTTGTAACAACCCAAATCCACCGCTAATATATATTATTCTCTTTGGACTTTCTCTTCTAAGCTTTCCCTCAAGGTTTTATCACATGTCTACTAGGGAGAGGTTTCCACACCCTTATAAAAAATGTTTCATTCCTCTCCCCAACCAACGTGGGATCTCACAATTAGGTTTAAACAGATATACGTTACCTAGGTCAATAATGATTTGTGTTTGCATTTACATCTAATCACAAGGCATAAGACGATACCTCAAGCCACCGAGGAAAGCCAAAAGCGCCTCTTGGAAGATAATCGCGCTGATCAGCTTCGTCCTTGATAGAAGATTGTCCCTTTGAGATAATTTTGAAAGTAGCCACATCTTTCAGGCATTTATTGGTTATGCAGAGAACAGATGACTCCTGATTTTGTAGAACTATACTGTCGGTGCTGACAATGGTTTCGGGAACATATAATAACTCTTCAAAAATAGATCTCACTTTCTCGTTAGATTTTATAATATCTCCGAACTCTTTTCTCCTCACTGACCTATCAGCATGGGAAATCTGAAGGTTAAATTTACATCTAACAGGTTTGTGATCGCTGTCGGTCACTTCCATGCAGGCCTCGTACCTACAAGTACGTCATAGTCTCGAGCATAAGGAAAAAAGAGTTAAGGAAACAACAGAAAACTCCTCCAAAAGCTGATACTCACAATAAAATAGATGATACTACAGGGCATTCTAAAGTACTTTCTGACACGGGAGATGAACGATTGTCACGATATATTACTCGGTCGCACCAGGCAGGAATTCGTTTCTTCTCGCCAGAATCGTATCCTGGAAAAGGTATATGAAAATGTTAACAAGTTTCACTGTAGACAACATGGTGAACCTCTTGAGCCATATACCTGCTAAGCCTGGTCGATGCCTTTCAAACTTGTATGTTGGAGGAAATCTAATGAGTGCCTCACGCATGCCTTGGAAAACTCTTCCAGCTTTCATCTCAGCCCTAAGCTGATCCTTTTCTCTAAGCCAATCAAAGCATCTCTGGGAAACGAAGTCCCGGGCTTCATCGTACGAAATGCCAAAGAGCCGGTAATTAAAATCACCCAGAAATACAACCATGTCTGCATCAGATAACTCGGGTTTTGGTTCTTCAGGATTGACAGCAGCAACCTAAATTACCAACAAGAGATAAACATAGTGGATGATAAAAAGGAAAGTAGCTAAAAATGATGTTTCATTAATCATCAAGACATACATTTGTAGCTCGAAGCGTATGAACAGCAGTCGAGACACCAGCTGCAATTGAGAGGGCGAACGGAAAGCCAGAAGAGTAAAGCAGCCAAAATAAGTATGTGGAGAAGGCAAGAGAGCAAGACAAAAACAGGTATGGCACCATACCAGCTGCATTATTTAGAAGGTTAGATGATCGGTTGAAGACCATGTTTCGAAAGATGTGATCAAAATCGGCATTACGACGGTTTACTGCTTCCAAGTGTGCAGCCAAGTGACAGTTCACAAAGCATATTATCCTATCATAGACTCGGATTCTCAAACCTACACCTCCCTGTTGAATCAGTTTTATCCGAGTCAACAGCCACATCAGGGACATGAAAGGCCTATTCATGATATTAAGAACGAGTAATTTTCATACACGAAAACTAACGAACTTCTGAAAGATAAACAAACCTTATTACCGATTGCACGACCAAAACCACAAGGAACGGCTCCAGCATCAACATCTCCAACATTCGTTCTAACACTTTTCCTCACCCTGACATGAAATATTAGCATATGGAATTAGGAACAATCCATACAAATATGAGAGAGTTAACAGGAAATTTCATTTAGTGGTGTGATAGAACGGACAACTTATTCTAAATGTTATAAAAGAATAATTACATCTAATATTCAAATTACAGTGCTAACCAAAGAGAAATAAGCAAGCTAGCCAGCTGCCTGGAACCCATGCGTTCAAAAATCGTCCCTTCCTCCAAGGCCTTTCCAATGGTATCGATCCACCATTGTCCTACTGCACTGCCTTCAAGTCCTACCTGCAGTTGCATAATCTTTTTATTTTTCAGGCAAAGGCAGCAAACTTTGAATGACTATAAAAATGTATGCATGCAACTTAATGATGGACGTGCGTATTTTGCTTGTATAAGAACTTGAAGGATGCTGGAGAGATTCTTCTGAACACAAATTGTCAATAATCAGAATGTCAAACAGATATTATGCATGTGAGAAATATACTAGTTAGTGCGAGATCCCACATTGGTTGAAGCGGTGAACGAAACATTCTTTATAAGGATGTGGAAACCTTTTCTTAGCATATGCGTTTTAAAAACTTTAAAGGGAAGCCTGAAAGGAAAAGCCCAAAGAGGATAATCTAGCGGTGGGTTTGGGCTGTTACAAATGGAATAAGAGCTTGACACCGGGCAATGCCAGCAAGGAGGTTGAGCCCTGAAGGGGGGTGGACAAGAGGAGTGTGCTAGCAAGGACGCTAGGCCCCGAAGGGGGTGGATTGGGGGGTCCCACATCGATTGAAGAATGGAACGAGTGCCAGCGAGAATGCTGGCCCCGAAGGAGAGTGGATTGTGAGATCCCACATCGGTTGTGGAAACATTTTTTTATAAGGGTGTGGAAACCTCTCCCTAGCATATGCGTTTTAAAAACCTTGAGAGGAAGCCCGAAAGGGAAAGCCTAAAGAGGATCTGCTAGCTGTGGGCTTGGGCGGTTACGAGTTACAACGGTATAGCTAATTCACAGCTAAGAAACAGAGAAAACGGAGAGCATGCGTACAGGGCATTAGACTAAAGTGATCTTCCTATCAAGATTTTGCATTAGTAGGTTCCATCGTAAAGAGTTTGATTTGAAAACTTGGCTAAATATTTCATCATCACTAGCTACAACCAGACTCCAATACACCATCATACAGTGCAGAAGATCTTACTGTTTCTTTTGCTGCAGACATGGCAAGGAAACCTGCACCCATCTCTACTTCCTGCAATCCAACAACAACAATGCCAACATCGGAGACAGTCGAACCCAACCACGCCATCAATGCTTCATGAGAAGCTCTTCCTTGTCCAACATTCCATGTGCCAACCAGCATTTTGATATTCTGTTTTCTTGTGTACACCGCCTCTCTGGCAGCCAGTTCGGTCCGTACTATGTTATCAATAGGTCCTGGAGAAGTCATGTTCCAGCCACGAATTCCACCATGACTAGCCAAGCTAAAAACATATCCTGCACCCACAGCCATTTTCAGCACAGGGCTACTATGAGCAACCCATCCTGCAACTAGGTTCCCCTCAAGATCCACTATTTGGATAACTCCGCTCACATAACCCACATACATCCGTGTCCCGAAAGCACAAAAGCACTGAACAGCATAAGGGTGATGGTTAAAATCTTGCAACCGGTTTCCATTTCCATCCCACTGCACTAACATGCCATTTGTACATCCACTCCAAATCATCCCATCCTTGGCCAGCAATATTGCCTCGACTCTCTTGATATCTTCTGTAAATGCCCCTGCTCCCTTTGCAACCCGACGAACAGCATCTGCAGCTCCCATTATGGCATTGCGTGACCTTTGGAGAAAGCCCTGTGATTTTTCTTTTTTGGCTGTGGATACAAATTTTACTTTCATTTCATCTTCCACTGATTGATCTTGCGGGGCTTGTAGCATATCAACTCGAGTCTCAGTCTGACCATCTATATTAAAAACTTTTACAAGCTCCTTTGTTTGAGCATCCCTGTAGCATCAAAAAATTAGAGAGAAGTTATTTATTTCTCTTACTCCCACACAATTTGTAAGATTCCGAAGGAAAGAAATGGGATCAAAGGTGGATGGGGTTTTGATTCATGATGCTTGGTTCACTTCTAATATCATAATAATCAAAGTCATAAGCTATGTGATATGAAGTCCATTTGTGAGATCCAACATGGGGAGGAGAACGAAACATTCTTTATAAGGGTGTGGAAACCACTCTCTAGCATACGTGTTTTAAAAACCTTGAGGGGAAGCTCGAAAGGGAAAGCTCGAAAGGGAAAGCTCGAAGAGGACAATATCTGCTATCGGTGAACTTGGGCTATTACAAATGGTATTAGAGTCAGACATTGGGGATGTGCTAGCGAGGAGGCTAAAGGGGGTGGACATGAGGCGATGTGCCAACAAGGACGCTTGGCCTCTAAGGGGGGTGGATTGTGAGATCAAAAAAACATTCTTTATAAGGGTGTGAAAATTTCTCCATAGCAGACGCATTTTAAAAACCTTGAGGGGAAAACCCAAAAGAGAAAGCCCAAAGAGAACAATATCTACCAGCAGTGAGCTTGGGCGGTTACACCAATTTTGTAGCAATTATGAAACAATGAGAAACTTACACTTCCCTAATAGGAGAAAGAAGGCCATTTCACAAAATGCTTGGCCTTTTATATAGAATTATATCTGAAGTGAATACCTACCACAGTGAGAATGATAGAGCCCCAGCACACCAAACTTTGGCTCTAACTTCATCAGATAACACGCACTTAACCTCTTGAGAAGATATACTACAGACACCATTGACTGTTACTTGACTCCTGAGGTCAATATACGACCTCTCCACGAGCAAAGCAGCCATATGCCTTTCCCCGGACGAAAGGCAAAGAGATTTTTCAATTGCTTCCCAAGGCCAGACCTTAATAATACCGCCCTCACCACCCGACCACAAGTCACCTGTAAAATCAATGAACACGGAAAGTCAAAAATCAGTAGAGGTAAAGTTGCTTGTAACTTGTAATACCCTTTTAAGTACATTGCTTGGTTCATATAAGAAAGTATTTCAATGACAAAATGGTGGTTTTATGAACGTAAGATCTTCAAACCAAGTCTTCACAGTACAACTCACATTGAAGTAAATACCAGATGGGGTGAGCACTCATTTGATTTCTCCTCTTCTTGCATTCATGCCATCACTAAAATTGCCTGTTTTTTTAACGAATTTCTAGGACAAAGAAAATCTCATATGTAACAGCCCAAGCCTACCGCTAGCAGATATTGTACGCTTTATCCCGTTTCGTATAGCCGTCAAACTCATGGTTTTAAAACGCGCCTACTAAGGAGAGGTTTCCGCACCTTTATAAGGAATGCTTCGTTCCCCTCTTCAATCGATATGGGATCTCACAATCCACCCCCTTTGGAGACCCAACGTCCTCATTGGCACCCCGCCCATATCTGGCTCTGATACCATTTGTAACAACTCAAGCCCACCACTAGCAGATATTATCCGCTTTACCCCATTACGTATCGCCATCAAACTCACGATTTTAAAACGCGTCTACTAGGGAGAGGTTTCCACACCCATATAAGGAATGTTTCGTATCCCTCTCCAACCAACATGGGATCTCACATCAGAGCACAACAACACATACAAGAAATGAACAGGGATTTCCTGATTTCAAAAATTGTAAGACATTCAGAACCAACAGTGGACGACTAGAATAGTCAGTTTAGTTAGTAGAACCCTCTCTTTTTACCAATTCTAACATGCCATTTTAGACTTTTCTTGAGGAAAAAACTGCTTACCATAAGAAGTTAGGGTCATGGAAAGAACAGCACCCCGATGAGCTTGCCATGAAAGCCCTTCCTTGAAAGGCATATCATCCAAAGACTGATCCATTTTCCATGATCTAATCTTCCCATCCTTATGCCCAGTCCACACCAATCTGTTCCCATTGTCAATAATCAAACACATGGTGGGCGAGGTGTTGGTGGATTCATAAAAAGGGGCAGCATCCTCATCGCCCCTCCTCACCCTCCCACCCAATCCACTACCAGGTTCATAAGCATTCTCAACGTTCCAAAACCGCACCCCACATTCCTGCCCAGCCCACAGCTGAGTCTCTGTACACGCAATGTTCCTCAAAAATTTCCCCATCTGTGTCTCCCTCAATGGATGCGGCCTCAACTCCAGGCACGTCGGGCGGCCAGGATGAACAGAGGCACGAATCGGAACCTTAAAAACCCCCGTCGAGCCACCGCTCCCAACGAACTCCGCCAATGCCTGAGGTTGCCGCGAATCCTCGAGACCTACGCTGCCGTCCATACAGAGATTCTGATCCAACCTCTGGGAGAGAAACTCCTCACTTTCAATAGCCGACGACATCGAATAGGGCATAAAATCAACATCAGAAGAATCCAAATACGCGTCCATAACCTTTGGAACCTGATCCTCATCAAAACTGTGCTTCCGAAGCTGATGATGCTTCTGATCGGATCCAGCTCGAAGCGGCTGGCTGTAAGAATGAGATTTCCGAGGAGGAGGAACAGGGCTCAACACCGCCAATGCCTCCCGTTCATCATCTTCAAACTGATCATCCATTACAGAGGTGAAAATCTAGCTCGATTACAGCAAGAATCTCGAAATGGGTCTGAAAGAAAACGCGGAAAAACAAGATTGGAATTGGGATTTGGGGAAAAGAGAAAATTGGACAAAATCCAAAGGATGATCCGAAAGAAGGGTGAGAGAAAGAGACAGATTGTTGGAATTGAAACATGGAAAATGGCAGAGAATTGAACGATTCTGCACATAAAAGAGGAAGAGCGGGAAGCGAGGCGGAGCATTCCTGAATCCTTTGGACAGTATTGTTTCCACCAACGGACCCGAACTGCCTCCTTTTTTGTCTTCACTTTCCACCATTTTCTTTTTAATTTCTTTTTTTTTTCTTCTTTCTTTCCTTAAATTACAATATTATTTTTTATTACAAACTTTTAAAATAATTAATAAATTCTTCAACTTTTAATTAATTTCTTATTTTTTAAAATAAATTCATAAATTACAGCATGTTTTTTTTTTAAAAAAAAATTACAACCTAGTTTTAAATTAAATTTATAATATATATATATATATATATATATATATATATATATATATATATATTATTTATTACGAACAAAATTTAAAAAAAAAACTTTTAATTTTATTTTTGAATAAATTTTGTTTAATAAATTTTTAAATAATTTATTTTATAGCTAATCATTTTTTTAATTTTTTATTTTTTATTAAGTAAAATTTTAAATTATTCGATTTTTTTAATTCACGGGTCGAGACATAAAATTAAAGTTTAAGCTACTATTATCCATAATCCTAGATCTCGTCTTTAGCGGTTTTGCACGTTTGAAGTTTTGATTGATCTAATGTATACATAGTTCGGTAAAGCCTTTACTCTCAACCCCTTATTCCAGTGAACTAACAGTCATTTAGCTTCTCATAAAATTGTGAAGCACGTAACAAATTAAAAGTAACTCCTAAGGATCGCTCAGTACATTTTTAGTGTGACATCTAGGTAATAAAAAAGTACATAGATGAACCGAGACTATATTTAAACGAGAGCATTCAGGATATAATTCTATATTGGATGATCGTTTGAATTTTTTTTCCAGAAAGCACGTGAATTAGGACGAAACATGGTAAATGAGCTCGTGTTAGTATGTGGAGATAATCTTCACACTTAAAAGTTGTGAGATCCCACATCGGTTGGAGACGGGAACAAAACATTCTTTATAAGTGTGTGGAAACCTCTTCTTAACAGATGTGTTTTAAAATCGTGAGACTGCCGATGATATGTAATGAGCTAAAGCCAACAATATCCGTTAATGGTGAGTTTCGGCATAAGATCATTAGGTACTGTGGTCAGAAAACGTTTAATATTCAATAGGTACGATATTTAAAAACATAAAATATCAAAATTATTCGACCAAAATAAAATAATAAAAAGATATAAATAAACAATATTAATATTTTAATTAAAGAGAATTAAGAGAAAATCATGAACAAAGAGAATGATCGAACGTGCGTGCAATTCATGTGCTCATGGACATTGAATTAGATCACTACGACGTCGTTTTTCTTTTTAGAATTTTTTTATTTTTTCTCGTAACGGATATTCGTTTGTGGAACCATAGCCATCACCACACCTTTAGCTTCGTAATATACGAAACCTTTAATAATATTATTTTAATTAAAATAATTTGAAAAATAACACTAAATTCCACAAATATTTGAAATTTAGCCTTGTGAATCCCTCTTTGGAAGTTATTAATTAAATTTTGTTTCTATTTTTTTTTATTTTAAATAGAAAAAGAAAATGGATAACATTATTATTATTTTTTTTAATCTTTGAAATTTTGAGCTTTTAAATTTAATGTTATAACTTTTATAAGATTTAAAATAATTTTGATGGTTTTTTAGTTTTTTTTTTATTTATTAGAAATATTCTAATAATAATAATATTATTATTATTTTCAATTTAAGATTATTTTAATTTAACAGTTTTTTAAAACTAAATTTTTATTTTAAAGTACTAAAGATATATAAATTAATAAAATAATTTTATATTGTAATTCAAATTTAGTGGGATAAAAGATATTGGTTTGAACATATTATTTATTTATGTGATTTTATATAAAGTAATTTTATCAACATTTTTTTTATTCAAATTTATATAAAGTAATTTTATCAAAAAAATTGGATGACCTAAATTTTTTTTTATAAACTCAACCCAACGATTCGAGTTGGGTCGTTGGATTAGGGTTCACATGAAACTATATGAATTAGGTTCGTTTTAGAGATGTCCATTTAATCCATAACGTCGGAGCCTCGTGGGATTAATCTCAAAGCAAAGATTCACTGTTTGGACAAGAAATGGAGGTGTGTTAGTCAAACCCAAGCATGACTCGATTGCAACAAAAAATACACTCTTGATCAAGAGGTTAACGTTGATACAATTCAACTATCAATCTAGTTAGTCAACCTCAGAAAAAGTTAAATTTCAATTTAACAAACAAGCCATCTTAGCTCAGTGGTAGAGCGCGTGGCTTTTAACCACGTGGTCGTGGGTTCGATCCCCACAGATGGCGTTGGTAAGTAGAGTTTTGTTTTTCTCTTAACGTCAAAGTGTTGAATATGTGATACAATTCAACTATCAACCTAGTTAGTCAAACCCGAGAACAGTAAAAGTTTGATTTAACAAACTAGCCATCTTAGCTCAGTGGTAGAGCGCGTGGCTTTTAACCACGTGGTCGTGGGTTCGATCCCCACAGATGGCGTTGGTAAGTAGAGTTTTGTTTTTCTCTTAACGTCAAAGTGTTGAATATGTGATAAAATTCAACTATCAACCTAGTTAGTCAAACCCGAGAACAGTAAAAGTTTGATTTAACAAACTAGCCATCTTAGCTCAGTGGTAGAGCGCGTGGCTTTTAACCACGTGGTCGTGGGTTCGATCCCCACAGATGGCGTTGGTGTAAGTAGAGTTTTGTTTTTCTCTTAACGTCAAAGTGTTGAATGTGTGATACAATTCAACTATCAACCTAGTTAGTCAAACCCGAGAACAGTAAAAGTTTGATTTAACAAACTAGCCATCTTAGCTCAGTGGTAGAGCGCGTGGCTTTTAACCACGTGGTCGTGGGTTCGATCCCCACAGATGGTGTTGGTAAGTAGAGTTTTGTTTTTCTCTTAACGTCAAAGTGATGAATATGTGATACAATTCAACTATCGACCTAGTTAGTCAAACCCGAGAACCGTAAAAGTTTGATTTAACAAACTAGCCATCTTAGCTCAGTGGTAGAGCGCGTGGCTTTTAACCACGTGGTCGTGGGTTCGATCCCCACAGATGGCGTTGGTAAGTAGAGTTTTGTTTTTCCCTTAACGTCAAAGTGTTGAATCTGTGATACAATACAACTATCAACCTAGTTAGTCAAACCCGAGAACAGTAAAAGTTTGTTTTAACAAACTAGCCATCTTAGCTCAGTGGTAGAGCGCGTGGCTTTTTACACGTGGTCGTGGGTTCGATCCCCACAGATGGCGTTGGTAAGTAGAGTTTTGTTTTTCTCTTAACGTCAAAGTGTTGAATATGTGATACAATTCAACTATCAACCTAGTTAGTCAAACCCGAGAACAGTAAAAGTTTGATTTAACAAACTAGCCATCTTAGCTCAGTGGTAGAGCGCGTGGCTTTTAACCACGTGGTCGTGGGTTCGATCCCCACAGATGGCGTTGGTAAGTAGAGTTTTGTTTTTCTCTTAACGTCAAAGTGTTGAATGTGTGATACAATTCAACTATCAACCTTGTTAGTCAAACCCGAAAATAGTAAAAGTTTGATTAAACAAACTAGCCATCTTAGCTCAGTGGTAGAGCGCGTGGCTTTTAACCACGTGGTCGTGGGTTCGATCCCCACAGATGGTGTTGGGTAAGTAGAGTTTTGTTTTTCTCTTAACGTCAAAGTGATGAATATGTGATACAATTCAACTATCGACCTAGTTAGTCAAACCCGAGAACCGTAAAAGATTGATTTAACAAACTAGCCATCTTAGCTCAGTGGTAGAGCGCGTGGCTTTTAACCACGTGGTCGTGGGTTCGATCCCCACAGATGGCGTTGGTAAGTAGAGTTTTGTTTTTCTCTTCGTCAAAGTGATGAATATGTGATACAATTCAACTATCGACCTAGTTAGTCAAACCCGAGAACCGTAAAAGTTTGATTTAACAAACTTGCCATCTTAGCTCAGTGGTAGAGCGCGTGGCTTTTAACCACGTGGTCGTGGGTTCGATCCCCACAGATGGCGTTGGTAAGTAGAGTTTTGTTTTTCTCTTAACGTCAAAGTGATGAATATGTGATACAATTCAACTATCAACCTAGTTAGTCAAACCCAAGAACCGTAAAAGTTTGATTTAACAAACTAGCCATCTTAGCTCAGTGGTAGAGCGCATGGCTTTTAACCACGTGGTTGTGGGTTCGATCCCCATAGATGGCGTTGGTAAGTAGAGTTTTGTTTTTCTCTTAACGTCAAAGTGATGAATATGTGATACAATTCAACTATCGACCTAGTTAGTCAAACCCGAGAACCGTAAAAGTTTGATTTAACAAACTAGCCATCTTAGCTCAGTGGTAGAGCGCGTGGCTTTTAACCACGTGGTCGTGGGTTCGATCCCCACAGATGGCGTTGGTAAGTAGAGTTTTGTTTTTCTCTTAACGTCAAAGTGATGAATATGTGATACAATTCATTTATCGACCTAGTTAGTCAAACCCGAGAACCGTAAAAGTTTGATTTATCAAACTAGCCATCTTAGCTCAGTGGTAGAGTGCGTGGCTTTTAACCACGTGGTCGTGGGTTCGATCCCCACAGATGGCGTTGGTAAGTAGAGTTTTGTTTTTCTCTTAACGTCAAAGTGATGAATATGTGATACAATTCAACTATCGACCTAGTTAGTCAAACCCGAGAACCGTAAAAGTTTGATTTAACAAACTAGCCATCTTAGCTCAGTGGTAGAGCGCGTGGCTTTTAACCACGTGGTCGTGGGTTCAATCCCCACAGATGGCGTTGGTGTAAGTAGAGTTTTGTTTTTCTCTTAACGTCAAAGTGTTGAATGTGTGATACAATTCAACTATCGACCTAGTTAGTCAAACCCGAGAACCGTAAAAGTTTGATTTAACAGACTTGCCATCTTAGCTCAGTGGTAGAGCGCGTGGCTTTTAACCACGTGGTCGTGGGTTCGATCCCCACAGATGGCGTTGGTAAGTAGAGTTTTGTTTTTCTCTTAACGTCAAAGTGATGAATATGTGATACAATTCAACTATCGACCTAGTTAGTCAAACCCGAGAACCGTAAAAGTTTGATTTAACAAACTAGCCATCTTAGCTCAGTGGTAGAGCGCGTGGCTTTTAACCACGTGGTCGTGGGTTCGATCCCCACAGATGGTGTTGGTAAGTAGAGTTTTGTTTTTCTCTTAACGTCAAAGTGATGAATATGTGATACAATTCATTTATCGACCTAGTTAGTCAAACCCGAGAACCGTAAAAGTTTGATTTAACAAACTTGCCATCTTAGCTCAGTGGTAGAGCGCGTGGCTTTTAACCACGTGGTCGTGGGTTCGATCCCCACAGATGGCGTTGGTAAGTAGAGTTTTGTTTTTCTCTTAACGTCAAAGTGATGAATATGTGATACAATTCAACTATCGACCTAGTTAGTCAAACCCGAGAACCGTAAAAGTTTGATTTAACAAACTAGCCATCTTAGCTCAGTGGTAGAGCGCGTGGCTTTTAACCACGTGGTCGTGGGTTCGATCCCCACAGATGGCGTTGGTAAGAGTAGAGTTTTGTTTTTCTCTTAACGTCAAAGTGATGAATATGTGATACAATTCAACTATCAACCTAGTTAGTCAAACCCGAGAACAGTAAAAGTTTGATTTAACAAACTAGCCATCTTAGCTCAGTGGTAGAGCGCGTGGCTTTTAACCACGTGGTCGTGGGTTCGATCCCCACAGATGGCGTTGGTAAGTAGAGTTTTGTTTTTCTCTTAACGTCAAAGTGATGAATATGTGATACAATTCAACTATCGACCTAGTTAGTCAAACCCGAGAACCGTAAAAGTTTGATTTAACAAACTAGCCATCTTAGCTCAGTGGTAGAGCGCGTGGCTTTTAACCACGTGGTCGTGGGTTCGATCCCCATAGATGGCGTTACAAACTATACATTATAATCCAATTTTCAATCTATTTAGCCAAACCCGAGACTAGTGATTTTAAAATCATGTACAATGAAACAAAAAATTTATAAATACTTTAAGTATTAAATTTTTTAAAAATTATTATTGAATTAATTTAGAAAATCTAATTTATTTATTTATTTTAAACTACCAGAAAATCTGAACTGAACGATCAAAATCCCACTTGTCAGAGAGGTTGGATTTTCCATGCCAGGTCATCAAATTATGGTATTATAGTCTTTTCGCTCAAAAAGTGAGCTACTTTTACAATTTTCAAATTTCTGGGTTCTATTTCTAATTTCTTCATCGTAGAGCCATTTATGATAAAAACCCTAATTTCTCCTGGATCTGAGATTGCTTCGATGAATTTCTGTGTTGATTGTCCATTGATCGAAATGGTAATCGGATTCTGCTGAAGTTCTGCCAATTTTCTGCTGTTGTTTCTTCGTTTTTTCATATATTTTTTCATCCATTTGAATGTCTCGAATCTGACGCCATGAGGAAGAAGCTCGATACCCGCTTTCCTGCTGTAAGTTCGATATTTTCTGTTCCTGTTTTTTTTTTTTTTTCTTTCGATCAAATTGATAATCTAACGAATTGATTGGAAAATTTGTTTGTTTGCTAATTTCTGCCATTGAAGAGAACATGGCGTACAGTTTCGTCCGATGATTTGTGCATCTAACTTTTTTCTTAATTTTTCCTATCATTATTATCATCTGGTCGGTTTCGTGCGATGTTTTGATGTATTCCTTATATGGCGGGAATTTTCTGTATAAAATGCGTTTGATTACTTTGTCTGTGTTAATTAAGCTAACTCTGTAGTTTTGTTCGTCTGCAACTTGTCCTGCTCAGTTCATAGTATCAAATATTAATTACGGATCCATTACTGTATAGGCCTGGGAAATGAATTTAATCGTCGTTGATATCATATATATGGTTGATTTTGACGCATTAGAGCTTTTAAGCTTAAATTTAGGGCCTTTTTTTCTTCCTCTTCCTGCTGGGGGGAAAATACATAGTGATTAAGCTTGCAAAGATACAGTGTTTTTTTTTTTTTTGATAAAAAAAATATTTTTCTTTGTTCCTGCCAACATAATGGGGCTGTTAAGAAAGAGAAACCTGATTGAAAAAGGCACATCAATTCTTAACTCTGATAGCGAGAGCAGCATTAGAAATAAATTGCATTAAGAAGCTAAAAGGGAGGCAGGGAAGTGAACAATGGACCTAGAATCCTCTCAATATGTCTAACCTGAAGAAACCCTTTTGTTCCTCTCTAACCTGACTTGCCATATCGTACCCCTAAGAGGAATTATATGGTAATCTAAATCACGTGCGAACTTAAGCTTTTTGCTATATCATACTCTAATCTAGTTAGAAACTCTTAGTTTACCTTACAAGGACCCCTATAGCCACAACAATTGATATTTCGTACAAAAGGGAGAATGAAAGTGAATTTCATCGAACATAGCATGACATAGCTACTCCAAAAGCTTAGAGAAGCCTAACTGAAATCAAACTGGCCAAAGCACACAGGCGGAGGATGTGATTGTGTCCTCGTGATACTAAAGGACAAAGATTAACCCTAACTCTATCACCTCCTTTCTAGGTTTTTTTGTTAATAACATTCAACGTTCTTCATGGTAGTGAGTAAATCGTAACATTCTTATATTATATTGGTTTTTGTCGACATTCTTTTTTTTTACTCATAAAATCCTCTTCATTCTACTGTAGCTTTGAAATCTTATATAAAATTTTAGTTGAAAAACAAGTAAACAACTACTCTACGGAAGATTTTTTTTCCTATATGAAGAAAAGAACCAATTTTCTACTGCAAACCTTTAAACATTGGTTCCAAATAGATGTTCATTCCTTAAATTCTGATTTTTTTAGGACAAAGTTAGAAATTGGGAAGGTCATTAAGTTGTCAGTGGTGCTCCTGCGCTCTATCCATTTCTTCTGTAATTAAAATACTTGATCCGTAACAATTGGAGTAGATTTCTTTTTTTTTTTTTTTTTTTTTTTTTTTTTTTGGGCTTTGATAGGGTCTGAGGAGTTGATTCCCTGCCTCCTTCTTTTTGTGCTATTCTGACCCATATAAATTAGACCATATAAATTAGAGTTGGTTCATGTAATGGCCCAAGCTCACCGCTAGCAAATATTGTCCTCTTTGGGCTTCCCCTCGAGGTTTTTAAAATGCGTCTGCTAGGGAGAGGTTTCCACACCCTTATAAAAGGTGTTTCGTTCTCCTCTCCAACCGATGTGGGATATCACAATCCACCCCCCTTCAGAGCCCAACGTACTCGTTCACTTGTTCTTTTTTCCAATCGATGTGGGACCCCCCACCCAATCCAACCCCTTCGGGGCCCAACGTCCTTGCTGGCACACCGCCTTGTGTCTACCCCCCTTCGGGGAACAACCTCCTCGCTAGCGCATCGCCCGATGTCTGGCTCTGATACCATTTGTAACAGCCCAAGCCCACTGTTAGCAGATATTGTTCTCTTTGGGCTTTCCCTTTCAGGCTTCCCTCAAGGTTTTTAAAACGCGTCTGCTAGAGAAAGGTATCCACACCCTTATAAAGGGTGTTTCGTTCTCCTCCCCAACCAATATGGGATATCACAGTTTATGATTATTTACTTTTTACTTTGGACTCTTAGGTCTCTAGAAGATGTCTGTCAGTGCAGGCTGTTTGGTGAAAATTCTTAAAACTTATGTTCTGACATGATCTTGCGTACTGAAGCCTCGAGTATCTAAGATGGCCTTTTACTTTCACTCATGTCAGCCACCCTTTTCAAATATAGAAACTCTAGAATATAAAGTCTATAGATAATTTGATAGTTTATAAATGATTTGGTTGGCAAATTTTTATTCCTTTTGTTTACAAAGATAGTAAGATTTTTCGAACTTCTAGAATTTGGATGTGGGGTTCATGGTTTGCTTACTTGAAAATGTTGCATCAGTATCTTGACATACATGTCTTGGGCTTGTGATTTTTTGGGCTGCCTTGTTGTTTACTTTTCTTTTGCTCAATGAAAGCTTAGTTCTTGGGAAAAAGAAAGAAAGAGAGAAAGAAAGAGAAAAGGAAAAGTTTCAGCGTAGAATCTGCACGGGACATTATATTCAGTTCCAAAGGGTGTTCTTGGACAATCTCTATTTTATTACGAATCATGGTCCTGTCATTAAATGGTATTCAAATGATTTCTTGGAAACGTCTGAAGCATTGTAGCACGATACACTATGAATTGATGTTAAAATAATTGAATGAATTAATAGCTGGTTCCCTGACTGATGTGCTGACATCAATCATAGATAGCTGGATGTTATATGCTTGACAGTTGCAATTATTCTATCCTTGCTGTTGCTCGATATAGATTTTCATGCTTGTCCTTGAGTTTTTAAGATGATTGGTGACACCAGAATCAATTGTCTTGCTATTGCTTCTCCGGGTGGTGGTTGTTGGGGACCATGGGAGTCCCCTTCTAAACATAATTTGGCATGTTATGGCCTGGCGTTTACTTGATGATTTGACTTACTGTACAATTTTTATTGGTGGAATTTTAACATATAGGAAATTATCAGTTCAACTGCGTGGAAGGATAATTGTTTCAGTGAACTTTAAAATTTTGATCGAATCCTAAATCTTGATTGGATTTTCAGTTCATTGTTATCTGACGAATGATATAATTTTGCAGGCTCGAATAAAAAAGATAATGCAAGCAGATGAGGATGTTGGAAAGATAGCACTGGCAGTACCTGTTTTAGTTTGTAAGCAAACATTAATGATGGTTCAGTAGTATTCAATATCATAAGGTGTTCCATTTAAGACATTTATGATAGCTAATGTTTCTTCACATTTAATTCAGCTAAAGCATTGGAGCTATTCTTGCAAGACCTCTGTGATCGTACTTATGAGATAACTCTACAAAGAGGAGCAAAGACAATGAACTCATTCCACCTGTAAGACCATATTTCAATCGATTTGTTTTACGAAGTTTCGTGAATCCCATACATTCAAACTCGGAAAATTTACAGTTTTTACCTTTTGCTTCTAACTGGTTAATTCCTTTTGTGACCCTACAACTTTACTGGTAATTATTACTATCACATACATACCCTCTTCCCCATTCCTCATTTGTCTCCCCAAATCTGATTGCTTTGTTTTTCGACGTCGGTTTGTCTTACTGTCATTTTTGAACTTTGATTACAGAAAGCACTGTGTACAAAGCTATAGCGTCTTCGATTTTCTGAGGGATATTGTTAGTCGGGTTCCGGATTATGGTCATGGTCATTCTGATGGTGCTGTTGATGATAGAAAGAGGAGGTATGATACAGTTATTTCATACTCAGATATTTGTTATGATCAGTAGATAACTTAACGTGCTTGATATCTGATCAGGAAGCCCCTTGGTGATGAGGGCAATGATATTGATGAGTTGAAGAAGATCAGGATGGTAATTATTCTTTCATCCTAACTAATCAAATATCTGTTAAATTTGCATTTTTTTTAACCGAGAAAATCTCCGAGAATTATTTTATTGGTTAACTTATAAATTTGGTCGGAGAAAGGTTAGAATTTAGTTTCTATTGTTTTAAAAGTTTAAATTTTATCCTTTATGGCTTGATAAAACCTTAAATAATCTTTATGGTTCGATAAAATACTTCCTCCGTAGGGAAATTTTTTTGTATTTTCATTCAGCCATGGGACTAATTCTAACATTTTTTAAGTTATAGGGACTAAACTTATAATTTGAACTAAGAGACCGAGCTTTCATGAAATGCATAATGAAGTCATTGAACCCAATAAATCATTTGCTTTCCTCCTCCAGCATGACATGAGCCATGGCAGCACTGGTAGAGGAAGAGGAAGAGGACGAGGAAGGGGTCGAGGACGACCAGCTCGAACAGCCGAAAGAGACAACATCCCACCTAATCCCGAAGCCGACACTTGCACATCTATAGAAAACAGGAACAAGAGCCCCAATCCAGATGTGCAGATGGAGAATCACGTCGAGCCAAGCAAAACATCAAAAGAAGTCAGTGAAGAAGCCAATCAAGCTATTCAAAACTTCGATCTTAATGCCGATGTCGTCAACACCAGTGAAGACTCCAACAAGACTATTGCAGCAGCAGCAGCAGCAGCAGCCGCCATAATACCAGAAGTGCCTGTTGAACCAACCGGGCCTACTACCACCGAATCCGAGGCTAAAGCGGCTGCTGCTGCTGCTGTTGCTGCTGATGAATTCCCCGCCTGGCCTCTCTCGGACGTTGACAAAATGGCAATCGACCCTCTCCAATATGCACATCTCAGCACAAGAGTAGATGAGGAAGAGGAAGATTATGATGAAGAGGAGTAACATCCCTTGAATGTGCTGAGAGAATGAATCAATGAATCTATACTTGGAAGCAAGCAAGCAAGCTAGAACACTACAGAGGAGGAAGGTCAGTTTTAAGAAGGCAAAGAAAGAAATTAAAGAAGAATCAGAGATTGGAGTTTGAATATGTTAACATGCCCTCTATGTAGTTAGTAGTTCAACCTGAAATCCTTTCTCTGATTTTTTTTTTTTTTTTTTTTTTCTTCTTAATGTTCTAAGTGTATTGGTTTCTCAATCTAACATTAGGTCTGTAGCTGTTGAAATGTAATAGCTTGTTCATTATGTAATCCATAACGTTAGCAGTAGGTTCTACTTTTTTTTTCTTTTTCCTTTGCTCTTTTTCTTGGAAGCTGATAGGTGCATGTCGTGTGAAACCTTAATTAAATTACTCGAGATTATTAGTTGTCGTTGCCCAAGTAAACAGGTTCGTGGTTTTATTGCACCAGACAATTCACTCACTGGACCTCCTTTCTTATGTATCCGAAGATGTCATGTGAATTAAATTACTCGTCATTGCCCAAGTAAACAAGTTCTTTCTAATGTATCCGAAGATGTCATGTGAATTAAAAATGTATCCGAAGATGTCATGTGAATTAAATTACTCGAGATTATTAGTTGTCATTGCCCAAGTAAACAGGTTCTTGATTTTATTGTACCAGACGACTCATTCGTCCTTCATCTTATCATTTTCTTATGTATCCGAAGGAGATGATGAAGATGTACACGCCTTAGTCAATTGAGTTAACACAATTTTATTACGATTAGTTATTATACGTACGAAGAAAAAGATCGAACCAAATTTTTTTTCGTTTTTTGTCTTTTCCATATGAAAACTATATCGAAAAAAACCATTGAGTGAATGGATTACAATCCTACTACTTTTCGTAAAGGATGAACTGTAAAAGCATGCAGTTAAAATCCTAGACTATGCTTAAATCTGCATACCATAACTCAGATCTCGGAAAGTTCAATATGACTTTGACCTTCACTGTATTAACGTGGGAATCTGTCGAACCCTGCTACGTGTCCTTTGGACCCTTTGCTTAGAAGTGGATTCGAAACTCTCTAAAACTTCAGAAACCTATTGGAAACTGGAAGGACCTATTAAGTCACTTTTGAGGTTTCCTTATAAAGTTGATACATATTAAACGGGAAGGACCCATCATACATAATACATACAAATCCCAGACTCATGATACACGAACCCGAATTCCTATAACCCGTTCACTTGAACAATCCAAGCACGAATTAACCAAACCAAACCAGAACAAAAGTAAATCACAGATCCACAAGTTCTCAAGACATAGGTGTAAAATTTAAGTAAGAAGACGAGTTCAAGTTTCGATAGCGATTGTTTATCTTTTTATTGCGCATTCGGAGCTTGTCTAAGACTGATCTTGCACCATCTGATTCAGAAGGAAGTTACCTTCATTGTTCTTGTGAACTTCCACTTTGAACTTCTCTTCTTTACTCCCTCTCTTCAGCTTTAGGAGCAAATCGAACTTTGCAGCCTCTTCGATCACCTGTTTTCGTAGCATCGTGAAGTCTCCATTAGCATAGAAACAAATTCAATCCAATTTGTGGTTTATAATGTTGAGTCTTCAACTTAAGAAATTTTTCATAAAGTGCATATATGGATATGAATGAACGTCTAGGAGTTGAAGAAATCGATAATTTCGAATACTCTAACCAACAAACCGCCTACCTTTTTTTCAAGTTATGCTAACCAAAATGATATCATCATCAAAGCTTAAAAACAAATGGGTGAAAACGCAGTGAATCGTTAAAAAGTGAGTCCTACGAAAATTCAGCCTTGATGCCTTTAGATATGAATGTACCTTCATGATCAGTCATTCACGTCTAAAATATAAAATCAAGATGATAAAGTTTCAATTCCATAATCAAAAGAAGGATATAATACATGAAAGAACCATAATGCACTTACCTCTGCCTTTGCATGTATGATTTCCAGCAATTCATAGGGGAGTAGGGAATTAGATCTCTGCTGGATGGTCCGAACAGCATGCTGTGCTGCATCCTGAACGTGAGGATCGTGTGGTGGCACTTCTCGCCATCCCTGGGGATGATCACCTGATTTCTAACCAGGGTCAGTACATGGAAAAGATAACAGTGAGTGTGCAAGGATTTTTTTTGGAACAGTTAAAAGAACAGCAAATAAATTACGGCTTTGATGCTTTATAAGAATACTATACGAACATACAAGAATGCTAATAAGCTTATGTAAAAGTAATAATACTAATGGATGGCTCATGCTCCGTATCAGAGCTACTAACGTTTTTTTAGTACAAAATATGTAGGATGGAAGATACAAACCTTTGACCTCTTAGTCGATGGTACATGTTTTATGATGAACTATGCTTACATTGGCTAATAGAGCTACTATCATTACCACAAAATCACAGGGAGGAAACTAAATAGTGATTGATGCAGGTTTGTTTACATGAAGAAATTATATGCAAGAATTACAACCCTAACCACCTCCTATGCAAGAAAAATATTGAGTCCACAACTTCCGCACATTTCGTTTGACATCGGTTGTATATTCAAAGCTATATTTAAATTATAATTAAAACAACACTGCACGAGTTGAAGAATGTCGGTCACCTTTCTTAGCACCAAGATCAGAATGAGTAATTGAAGGGACATCGCCTGCATGCTTGAAATCTTGAAGTTCTTTAAAATTCATCCATGACTTCACCCAGACCTTAGCTTCATAGAGCTTCTTTTTACCAGCATCAACAACCTCAAGAGTAAGATGGTGCATTGTACCAGCTACCACCTGCTCTTGCGCCTTCACCACTCTCACAAGCTCAAGAAGTGCATTCTGCAAAGGAATATGAAGATAATTATATTATAATCTAGTATAAGGTGTCATTAAAGTTTCATGAAATGAGGATATGGGAACAACAGGAATTTTCAATAGCAAACAACGGCAATAACATGCTTGCTAGTTAGTTTTGGAAAAATAATCCAGTAAACTGAAATAAAGTGTCGACCTAAATACTTAAATGAAATCATTATACAAATACTTGGGACATAATTTCCACATGAGAAAGGAAGATACATAGTTGAAGTCCACCGCTAGTAGATATTGTCCTCTTTGGGCTTTCCCTTCAGGCTTGCCCCTCAAGGTTTTAAAATGCATCTACTAGGGAAAGGTTTCCACACCCTTATAAGGAATGTTTCATTCCCCTCTCCAACCGATGTGGAATCTCACAATCCACCTCCCTTGAGGGCCCAGTATCCTCACTGGCACACTGTCTAGTGTCCACCCCCTTGGGACCCAACATCCTCACTGGCACCACCTGATGTCTACCCTGCTTCGGTGCTCAGCATCCTCGCTAGCACACTGCCCGATGTCTGGCTCTAATACCATTTGCAACAGCCCAAGCCCACCACTAGTAGATATTGTCCTAGTCAAGGTTTTAAAATGCATCCACTAGGGATTGAGTTCCACACCCTTGTAAAAAATGTTTTGTTCCCCTCTCCAACCGATAAGGGATCTCACACACTTCTGACGAAGACATCTACATGTGTTAAGTAACTAGAATTCATCAGAAGATTAAAAAAATCTCATTGTCACCATCAGTCCACGGATTATAATCAAAACGGAAGGACCATTAGCTGACATAGTTAAAGCTCGCATCAGACCACATTACCAGTCATCATCTAATGGCAAGATTTTTCTTAAGTTGAATATCGCTCCTAATTAGTTGCAGCCATAAATTGGTTCGGCTTCCTAAACTTTTAATCATGAATTCAAATTTTGTGGCCAAGCTACAGAGAAATTAATTACGCACATCCACTGCGCAAGCCTACAACCCATAGGCAATCCAGTACCTAGAATATAACCACAATCAATAGATTCAATTCAATTAAACAAACGGACGAAGATAGAATCGCGTAGTTCCGGTTTGCCGCATCTGATACTAATCGCCGACTCCGACAGAAACCGATCACAACACAACTATAACAAGATCAGGAACCAACGAAACGCGAGATGAACAAAAAGAAAAAAAAAACGGAACAATAAAATACCACTCCAACCGAGTACAAAACAAATTCATTTCGACTGACAGACAGAGAGAACCTCTTTACCTCTTTCTTGTTGTGTTCGTCGACGGCGAAACGAGCGAGGTCATCCACATCGGCGGAGTTGGAAGCTCCTTGAGAATCGTGCACACCTCCAAAAGTGGACGCCATGAGCAGCAGATCGTCTTGTTCTGAACAAAATTGAGCTAATGCGAATCCTGCAAGAACGATCGAAGAGAACAATAACAGCGTTGAATCGAAGAATCCTTTTTGATCACAGAGAAGAACAGATCACTATCGCTTCATTTTTCTTTCGATTTTTGTGAAAATTGGCGCCACGATTGTAAGAATCTGGATTCGTGCCAATCAAACGAACTGTAAGCGCTCCACAAAACGGTGCGTTTCGTTTAAGCACTTAATTTTGGGGGAAAGAATTCAATTCCCTTTGAATACTTTACCCAACATTTTAATTTTTCCTTTTCGAATTCCAACTAATTAAAATGGTATTTTTTTTTTAATTTTTTATTGCAAGTGATATTTTATTTTAATTAAAATACTATTTCATTTTGGTCCATTAGATTTTATTTTATACTTTAAAGTTTAAAATGTCTTGATGTAGTCACTAAATTTTATTAAAATTTAAAATTAATCTCTATTATTTAATTTGAAGTTAGTATTTTTTATTAAAATTAATTAAATAATAATAACATTTTCAAATAAAAAACAAAATATAGACATATTTTCAAACTTTTCAAACTTAACATATATATGTATAAGCTAATAATATAAAAGTTAAAAAAAAATTATTATAAATAAAAAGACTAAATGTAAACATTTGAAATTATAGAAAATAAAATAAGATAATATTTTACCGAAATTACAATTTTTGAGTTTCTATTACAATTTACTTTAAACTTTGTACTCAAAAAAAAAAAAAAAAAAAAAAAAAAAAAAAAAAAAAAAAAAAAAAAAAAAAAAAAAAAAAAAAAAA
>NW_019272047.1:594640-599764 GCF_002738345.1 Cucurbita maxima
AAAAAAAAAAAAAAAAAAAAAAAAAAACACATTAAGTTATAAAAATCATTGACTAATAGATTAGCGGTTCAAAGTTCAAATTCCTTCGACAACAAAATGTGGGCAAAAGACGTGGGCAAAGGACGAATTTCCTTACCTTATCGTGAACCGATTGCAAACCCTTTTTATCTTCTACCATTTTGGGAATACAAGTTTTTGGGGAAATACAAAAATCCATTTTTGTTACCCAATGACGTTTTTATGGGATCCCTCAATCTACCAAAATTTTGAGAGGGTTCCTACGAATGAATAATCGTGGAGTTGTCCAATCTGACCCATTACTTGAAAGAAGTTTCCATGAAATTCCTCTATCTACCAAAGTTTTGACGGAGAGACCCGACAATAGTTAAGTCATTTTTTAGCCCCAGTGCCCTTTCTCATCATATGTGACCAGTACCCCGCCACAAACAGCCAGCCATTTATTGTCTGCATCGCCCATCTATTTACGAGTCATATAGAAGGACGATACACGCTATATGAAAGTCAAAATGATAACACAATAAAATGCAGCACAAAAAGAGAACCTATTTTCAGTCATGAAAGCAAAGAGGAGAAGTTTAAGAAAAATGCAATTCAAACTCTGGGCGGGCTGCCAGAGTCTATTTAGGAAACCAAACTTTCATCGAGGGGACGTAAAAAAACCCGACCCGACTCTTTCAAACTACTAAAAGGGCCTCCAATCTAAAAGAATGGAAACCTAGCTAAAGCCACCCGCAAAATATTGCAGTAACATTCCTCAAGATTGATGTCAAAGAATGTATGGAACTGTTACAGAAGAACAAAAACATAAACAAAGTTTTTCTTTCTTCTAAGTCCAGTATTGTTTAGTACACATTACACTACACAAGAAACTCTCCCTTTATGGATAGAGAAAAAAAGAAAAGGAAGAAGAAGAAACATGAACTACTCTAGACACTTGGACACAGTTGAGAATTCTAAAGATGGAGAAGTACAAGGCCCCGTAGATAATAGAACTCGAGTGCTTCAAAAACAGGTGATAAAATAGCGAAAAAGCAGCACTCGAGCTATTATGACCAAAGGGAGGGAAAAAGCATGCGTCTCAGCCTCCCATTCGACAGCCGATGGGTCCGGGGAAAAAGATGCAGAACTTCCCCATAAAAACTACTTGCAGATAAAGTATAGTAAATTGACCTGAATTACATACACCCATCCTTCCTACGGATGTGTGAGTTTTGTGCTACTTGTTCTTCAGATGTTCCTCTTTACAAAGACTATCTTCGAATTTGGAAGGGTCTGAGATGCAGAGGGGTTTGTTGACAGCTTCGAGCCATTCTTAGATTCTGACTGAAGTTTTATCTACAATGTGCAATGAAATTATAAGAATAATCAATGAAATCACTCAATGACTGCTAGAAATGGCATTTTATCATATTAGTCAAGAGTCGAGGCATCATCAACTACATTGAAAGCCACAGTACAAAATAAAAACACTTCAATTTTATGTTTCCCCTTCCATTTTCCTGACCTTCCAGAAAAAGCATTATTTTTCAACAAAAAAAAAAAAAGCCAAATTCATTATAAAAACGGAGATGAGGTATCCCCAACCTGCCAAATGGATTAGAAACGGTTCCTAATTGGAAAAAATATGCAAAATACTAATTTAAAAAAAAAAATTGTTGTAGAGAGTGCACCAAGTAGAAGAAAATGCATGATTTAGTCCAAAAAAGTAATATTGAATCACCACTGACCCTAAAAACAGCTTAAATTGTTAGATTAAGGTGAATCCGATCATCAAACGAATTCTAAAATGTACTAGAAGAGAGTACGGATTCATGAATTTACCAAACAAAAGACAACTACAAGCAGAAGAATACACTTACTGGAACAAAATCAATCTATTTTTCCTTAATTGTTAAGAACCAAAGAGTGCATAGTATGTGTATTAGTATATTAGTGTGTTTGGAATAACTTGTGAAGAAAATGTTTCTTTTTTAACAAAATCGATTTCTCTATAAGTGCCATTAGAAAAATTAATAATACTTTGAAGTGGCTAACCGTGAATCAGTAAAATATGTAATAAAAAATAAAAACAAATTTATAATTAATATAATCATAGTGAACCAAACAAATTTGTTATTTAAAAATCTTAAGAAAAATTTAAGATATAATAACATTTTTTGTTGAAAGTTTTTTTTTTTTAAAGTGTTTCAACTGAAAAGCATTCCAAACAAACCCCATGTTGAGCAAGACAATTGCCTCATTACTGTTTACTATATAGTTCATTTATGTATTTTCAGCATGCAGGAATAAGTTGGATAACTGGGTGCAAATGCTGGTGCAGCCTACAGGCATGGAAAGTCGGAATGTTTCATGAGCAAATTTAATATTTCGCGATATCATGTTTTAACTCACTATATGTTAGCAGTCAGAGAAACGAAAAGCACTATCAATGAGGTCAAGTCACCAACATTATCCAGAAATATAAGGAAATGCATCTCTAAGAACTAGTGATTGAGCTGATTATAATTATCACCAATCAAGATGACCTTGTTAGTTCTGAAAATATGGTGCACATAGAACCTATAAAGACATGCGTATAGAAAAACTAACCAACCAACCTCGTAGTTTGCAAGCAAAGAGGCAAATAAAGTTGCCACTCCCTGTATAATAAATTTCTGACCAACGCAGGCACGTGCACCAAAGCCAAAGGGAAGAAATTCAATTTTTCCAGTTGGATCATTCAAAACAAATGAGCTCTCACCTTGATCCTCAGCATTTTCACCTGCAGCACGAGAATTCAATTGTGACAAAAAGAAATAGCACATCAACATGTAGTCTAGACCGTTTCAGGCATGCACCAGATAACTTCATCAAAATTCGAAATTGCACTGTTCTGTATGCTTCTTTCTTAAGAGAGAACATCTTACGATTAAACATAAAGCAAAATAATGCTTCCGAATAGACAAAGTACCCAATCCCAAGAGAACTTGTTGGCCAAAATTCAAGAAAAAAATAAAAAAAAAATTAGAACTGTGTTCCCAAAAAACAATAAACAAAAAGATGAAGACAAAAGACTTCATATTACAACATCTACGGTTGAGTGAAAGGGTGGGAAAAAAGGGAGAGAATAGGAAATAACTGACCCTTATCGTAGTTCATGTAGGGGCCCAAAAACTGAAGGCTTGTCCCTGTCACTCATGAGTCCTATTATTAAAATAAAATTAAAAAAAAAAACAAAATATAGCCAATTCTCACGAAACTAATTAACCCCACCCTGTCGTCCAATAATCCCACCTCAAAGTTTTTTTTAGATGGCGAATATATCTGTACCACCTCAAAGTTGAATATTTTTAGCTAGTGAATATATTTGTAATGGAGGAATGGTAATACATAAAATATCATAAGACCTCTTTCAAGTGAAAAGACAAGTTTCACACTTTGAAGAGGACCAGAGGAAGAAGCTAAGCAAAACTGAATACTGAATTATTAAGTAGATTAGCTAGGATAAGCATTTAAGCATGAAGTAACATACCAGCAAGTGATGCTTGCTGAGTTGTATCAGTCCCATTACAAGCCTTCGATAAAAAACGGTATGGATTGAACTCATTGACATTGCTTCCCCAACTTGTATTATCCATCTGTACCAATTTCACAGGTACAACAACTAGTGTTCCGGCTGGTATAGTTATACCAGTCTTCAGGACCAAATCTGGATACAGCAGAAAAAGACGGGTGGTGACTAAACATGCAGTGAAAAGCAATGAAGTGCCAAGTCTGGATGTAGCAGAACAAGACAGAGGTGGTGACTAAACATGCAGTGAAAAGCAATGAAGATTGGGAGTAAACAACAATACTTGGTAGATATATACCAACAAAGTCGAAAACATTCCCAGGATTTAATAGTATGGTACAAGAGCTTAAACTTTATGGATCATGAAGCTGAAAGGCATCCACAACACAATCATATAATTAACCATCACAATTTCCAAGCATTTAACTATCTAATAAATACTTTATTGCAAGTGCTGGATCTTTTAAGCCATATGTGCTAAGTTCTTGACAATTTACAGTCGTGGTGAGAAAATAGACAACTTCCATAACAATTTCGACTGTTCCAAAGTAGTTCGCTACATTTAAAGTTGGGAAGTTTACTTCGATGAAAAGAAAGATGTGAAAAAGAAAAGTAGATTTAAGATACAAGCATATGTATGCAGGAGATAAAGGCTATGCAACCCTGACAATCTTACAAAAAAAGCAACTGAAACCATAATATTAACAAAAAAATAAAATAAAATAAGAACTCATATAATGTGAATATTATAAGTAGGCGGCAGCTAGATTTGAAATCATAACAAATAAGTATAAACTAGGTCCACCATCCCTATATTTCCCAAGCATATCATTATTAATAAATTTCTTAGTAGGTTTTACAGAGAAATTTATAGCTAAAAATGGAACAATTTGTACATATATTTGCAACTCAATATCTCAAAGGTAAACGTAGTATGATAGTTGATTAGGCACCATGGCATCTAGGAAGAAAAGGTTAGAAAGAACCCGCCATATGTTTTGTGGTTCTGAAAGATGGTGGAATACCAAGCAGTATAAAAACAGTAATAGAATTTTAAGCATCTAGTCGTGAGAGGATACTGCAGACATAAAAAGATAAAACGCACAGAGATAGTTTAGACTGAGGTAGTTGTGGTTTTTTATCAAGGCATCGAGATGAAAATCAATTCCTTGGCACCTGATCCTAATTGTTCAATCAAAAGATAGATAAGGACCAATGTGCTTCTACTTCAAATAAAGCAGCTGCAGATGTTCCAACCGTACTCAATATCTAGGTAGCTATAATAAAACTATAAAAGAAGTGACATACCTTGTTTAAGTGAACATCTCTGTAACAGAGGCCCAGCTGGCAGAAGACGGACAGATTCATATATTGTTGCCAACAGAAGTGGCATGTTATCAACATTTTTCTGGTTATCTTTCACTGAGCCCTTTCGTGCTGAGTTTAATTCTGAGTTAATCTGTATGAAGATGAATTATTACAGCCCTTTAGAAGAATATCCAAATCAGAGGCAGGTTCTTTTTTTTTTTTTTTTTTTTTTTTTTTTTTTTTTT
>NW_019272047.1:599996-695778 GCF_002738345.1 Cucurbita maxima
TTTTTTTTTTTTTTTTTTTTTTTTTTTTTTTTTTTTTTTTTTTTTTTGCCTCACAATATGAATAAAAATTGGTCACAGCAATGACAACTATGAAGGCTCCGAATGAAAATTGATCGCAATGGATGATTAGCAGCGATAAGGCTTCACTTATTGAATCAGGGTTTTGGTTCTAATCAAATTTTCTAGAATAGAAAGACTCTAATATCATGTTGCAAGTATAAACTATCTTGCTCACAATTCTTATTTTCAAAGATATACATGTTCCTTTTATAATACAAGAAGACTAAAAAAAAATTCCTAGATACCATGTAAACTAAAATCTAGCGAAATCCCTAGAATCAATCCCTAAATATTAGGTAATATGTTCCTTGTTTAAAGGAATTACACAAATATCTCTTAAATCAAGGTCATTGTTTCAACAACCATTAATGCAGAAAAAAGGTTCATAGTTCAATTGGTAGAACAATTTCACAATATCAAGCAGTATTTATGGGGCAAGACAAATTATTCATTCTAAATTTACATGAAGTGGTAGGTAAATGGAAGAATATGAAGAAAGATGCTGTATTCAAGTTGATTTAGAAAAGACTTGTAATGTAGTGGATCGAGATCTTTTAGATGCATATCTTGAAAGATAATAATTAGGTATTATGTGCAGAAAATGGAACTGCGGATTCTTAGCTTCCTCCAACTTCTCTATCATTCTTAATGGTAAACTAGGATCGAGATATCACTAGCACAATAAACTTTAGGAAAGGCAGCCATTTGTTCTTGTTTTTCTTCTTCATCTTGGTTATCAATTGCTTATATAGATTGTTGTCTCGAACACCAATGAACTTTTTGGAAGGTTACAGCATTAAGGGAATAATATTTCATTCAACCATCCTCAGTTCTTATGAGAAAAAGTTTGGAAGGTTGATGGTTCTCACCCGTTAGGTGAGAGGTAGTCTCTAGAGTTTGTCAGTAGGGTGATTCCGAGATAGGGCACTTGGTTTATGAGTTATAAGTTATAAGCAAGGATTAAAATATCAATATAGCTGTGTAACTCGGATTTACGGAAATATCAACGGATATTTGAATATCGACAGATATTCTAGAAAAAAATCATGAATATAACATAAATTTGTAAAACTATTGTGATTTTTTTTGTGAAACTTTAAAAAAAGCTTTTTAAAGTCATAAACTACTACTTCAAGCAAATATATCCACAATTAAAGCCAAATATATGCATTGATAACATAATAGATAGTAATGAAGGCGGTGAAATAAATATAAACTTGAATAACTTATAGATAAAAAAATTTGTTCATTAATTATCTGATTCATAATTCAATAACAAGATACTGTTCTAGGAGTATTAGACCAACATATTTTTTGTAATGATAGCATTCACTTATTTCCTTTTATCATCGAAAATAAATCAAAAGTAATAATATTCGATACGTGTGCATTCTAAATATAATATAACAGATGAAATTAAACTTGAAAAGAAAAATAGAATTAAAAATTCATCAAGGCGCAAAAGTCATTATTTTCAAATATATGTTGTAGATAATTTAGTACTACATATAAATTTTAAAATCCGATATATGGATATTTCAGCCGATATCACCGATATTTTCATCCCTAGTTATGAGAATATCGGTTTATTAGCCAAATGATTGTGATACTTCATATTTCAATGTATTATGGCACATGATCAATGTGAGTAAACATGGGAAATATTTTAATAAGTAGCAGTCTAATCTAATGGGTATGGACAGCTGTAGAAACCTGTGCAAAATTATTTTGATGTATTCTTAATCTACTCAATTGTATTTATCCTGTAAGTGTTTTAAGTGTTTCAATTGAGGATGTGTAATGGCCCAAATCCACCGCTAGCAGATATTGTCCTCTTTGGGTTTTCTCTTTCGGCCTTCCTCTCAAGGATTAAAATGCGTCTGCTAGGGGAATGTTTCCACACCCTTATAAATGGTGATTTGTTCTCCTCCCCAACCAATGTGGGACATCATAATCCACCCCCCTTCGGGGCCCAGCGTCCTCGCTGGCACTCGTTCCTTTTTCCACTCGATGTGTGACCCCCGCCAAATCCACCCCTCTTGGGGGCCCAGCGTCCTTACTGGCACACCGCCTCGTGTCTACCCGCCTTCGGGGAACAGCGAGAAGACTGGCACATCGTCCGGTGTTTGGATCTGATACCATTTGTAATGGCCCAAATCCACCGCTAGCAGATATTGTCCTTTTTGGCTTTCCCTTTCGGGCTTCCCCTCAAGTCTTTAAAACGTGTATGCTTGGGAAAGGTTTTCACACCTTTATAAATGGTGTTTTGTTCTCCTCCCCAACCAATGTGGGACATCACAGGATGGCTCAATTATTTGTTTTTGGAAGGATCCTTTTAAGCCTCTGCTCCACCATCGCTATAATCTTTTGAGGATTCAAACCTCCCAACATCCTGGTTTGTAGCCACATGCTCTAATCCTTTGAGCTATAGGCCCCATCCCATTGCCATGGGTGGTTTGACTCCATTTATTTTCACTTCAGCATAACTTTATCTGGTATGGAAGTGGAAAATCTGGCTCAATACTTTCCATCATCAAGAGTTTGTGGTTTGTGGTAACCTCAAATCACAAGAAAGACAGTTTCTGCTCTTGAATATTCTAACGTGTTTTCATATAATTTTTTCACTCATCTTACTTCTTCCACCAAACCTTTCTTGGCTGGAATGTGGAAAGATCAACACCGAAGAAGGTTATATTCTTCTTCGGTCAGTTTGGTAGCACTTAAGACAATGAACACCATAGACTTTATCCCTAAGTTTTCTCCTTAGGGCTACATTCTTTATAAGCAAGCGTGTGGGAAGTTCGGTCATTTTGTAGATGTTTAGGCTTGTTGATAGGTACAACAAGGACATTTGGTAAGATCCAAATCAGAGTTATTACATGATAGAGGAAGTTATTTTTCACCCTTCCATTCAGAATAAAGGGAAGGTTCTCTAGCAAGCATGATTCTTTGCTATTATTTGGAGTATTCAGTTAGAAAGAAAGAGAAGGGTTGATTTGGGTGCTGAAGAGTTTTATAAGAAGAAATTTGGAGTGAGACTCACGTCAATGTTTCCTTCCTCAAGTTTTTCTTATTCAAAATGTTTCTCGTTTTTAATTCTTAACTATTGAAGCCTTTGCTTGTAATTTCTATGGCTCTCCCCAGTTGCCTTTTGTATAGCTCAACGTTGGAATCTTTCATTCTTAATAAAAAATGGTAACTAGGTTTTTATTAAAAGAGAGAGACAAAAACAACAGACAATTTACCTTTTCCTGTATTTCAGGATTTGATGAAAGCCTTTCCAAAATGGAAGCAATCAAACTTGCGGTAGTCAGGCATCCATGAAACATGACACCCATAATATTTCCATATGGTTCTTCATTAGGATTAGCATGATCATCCAGACCATAAAAGAAACCATTATTACGCATCTCAGCAGCAGGACAGGATGGTATATCAAATGCAACCTCCCCACCAGTGCTTTTGATTTCATTATGAAGGTTTTGACTATAACAGTGAGAGAAGGGCTTGCAACTTTTTCTATATTTCTGAACAATATCTTGTGTTAAGCATTTCAACTTCACACACAAGCGCTGGTACCGCCAGAATTCTTGTTTCCAGAAAGGAGTAACTTTGTAGGATGCCCAAAAACTGGCATCTTTTGCAATCATCATCAGAAGTTCCTCATAGATGGTTGCCTTAGACCAGCCCAAAAAGGCATCACCAAAAAGTGTGCACCCCAACAATGTAAAAGCTAAATGTTGAGAAACCTTATTACAATCTATGCTTTCTTCGATCATAAGATCTTGTACTCTCCCCACAGAAGAATCCACAGCCTTTGCAGGAATAACATTAGCTCTCCGAAATGATATTTGATCCAACTTTTCTGCTAACAACTGTCTTCTGTTTTGCACCTGTACTTGAGACAAAGAATAAGATACTCAAACACGCAGTAAGAGTCCAAGAAAATTCTAATCGGTAACAATACCATGGGAACATTACTTGATAAAGAAAAAATGAAGAAAGTTCATTCCACCGTAATATGTTCAAGGCTCCCTGAACTATTACATGGCTACCTACAGCAGCTCCTCTTGACAGAATATGAAACTAGGACTCCATTATATGGAAGAAAAACTCAAAGGCCATATTACTACAGGAGTCCTGTTGATGGGTTTGTAATTCCTACTTCAAACACAGAGAAAAAAGTAAAATAAAGCAGAAAATTTTTATACAGCTTAAACAAATAAGTGATTCAGTCTATACAAATGTTTTATACTAATTCAAATGATTGAATGATAGCAACCACCCTTTTCTGCTCCCACAAAAATCTCAGTTATATACCATCACATTTATGGCCTTGCAAGAAACTTGAATAAAATACAAGAGGGGAAAATGCAAGATTTCCTACCTTCTCAAAAGAGGATGCAAAGAGACTTGAACGCCCAAATGCAAATCTGAATACCCTTCCTGTCAAAGGCAATTTATCCTCGGCCTTTAGCAGAATTTCTTTGATAAGAGCTGGCTCCTTTACAGACACTAAAAGCTGCATGGGACCCAACCATAGCTTGACGACTGGTCCATATTTTTTATGGGAGTCATATAACAGATCTGCAGGACAGAAGATTTAAGTAATTGCTACGGAAAACATGTGTAGATATCACACCCTTTTGGTATATCAGATTTATGAGGGGGCAAGTAGAAAAGCAAAATTTTAATAACTAATATGCAATTAGAAACAGGTTACAATCTTCACTCCTCGTAAGATTCAGCAGGTGGACTCACTTGTAAATCAACCCTTACTAAGTTTGTACCAGCAGAATGGATATCACTCAAAATCTTTGATTGAAGCAGTTTGGAAAGGAAAGTATTCGTTGAAAGTGAATCTGATCCTTTGGGTTCGGTCAAGAGGGCTAAATTATCAATGATTTGACGAATCCAAACTAGAAAGCCATCACTCTACAACCGAATTGGTATTGCCTTTAATGTCCAAGAATGAAGTGACAGATCTCACTCCCTTAATTGTCATTACATTTGGTAAATTCTGAACTTGGTAGTTACTTCAGAAATTCGATTACAACAATGGATAACCTGTCGTAGTTTATTCTCCCTCTTTTGCTGGCTCCATTCGAAAGCGATTAAGAAGGCTTTTTGGTTTAATTCAGAGCGAACTAGCTACTAAGGATTTTTGTTATTACTCTCCGATACTTAAGAAATTCAATTACAACGATATTACTCCATGGATAACCTATCGTAGTTTATTCTCCCTCTTTTGCTGACTCCGTTCAAAAGCAATTAGAAGGTTTTTTGGTTTAATTCGGAGCGAACTAGCTACTAAGGATTTTTGTTATTACTCCCCGAATCTACTATATCCTCTCATTGAGACGCGCTATTTTTGTTGTTCTAGGAAAGCATTTGTAAATTTCATCTCATCAACTGAATTTCATTTCTTAATTTAAAAGAAAAAAACAAACGAACAGTAAACAACGTAATTCACATCCTTACTACCAATTTCTTTGAATTCTATCACGAGTCTTTGATTGCCAATCAGCATCCAATTACATCTCAAATAGGAATCAGGCTCAATTTTACCAAATCCTATTAAAATTATAGCAGCCTAAACAAATCAATTAAAACTCAACTTCCTCCACCCTCCTCTATAAAATTCACATCCTCCAGAACCAAACCAAGCAAAAACGCACAAATCACATCCAATCAACAACTCACCAGTGAGATTCCGGCGCGAAATCACCTCGGAGTGGCCGTAGAAAGACGGACAAGGAGGTCCAGGGAGTAGTTTCGCCTTGGACCACAATCTGAAGAGCGCAACAACCTTGTTGATCAGGACCGCAGTGATGGCAATGACAGAGAACCAGAGGAAAGCATTGACTTCGCGAGTGACGAAATCCCTAAGAATCCGGGAATTCTGGTCGGAGTTGCAGTTCCGGGAAGATTCCAATCGGAGAAGAATTCCGATGACGTTGACAGGAGTAGTAGTGCCGTCGCATTTCGAGCTCATTTTCTCATCGGTGGAAACGAAATGAGAGGAAAGAGAAGCGAACGAAGCTGAGAGAAACTTCAGAGCTATCTATTTTGACTTTTTGTTTTTGCACCGACGCCGTCGTCTCGATTATGGCGATATTTTAGCCACGCCAACTTCACGAAGTAGATCCTCTGTGGGCGAATGTATGGTGGGTTTTTGAGGATTCGTTTAGATCGCGCCACGTGTATCATAAGATTCCAAATAATAGATTATAATAATAATAAAAATAACAAGGCTTCTATATGAACCCACGACCACGTGGTTAAAAGCCACACGCTTTGCTACTGAACTAAGATGCCTTGTTTTATAAATACTATTCTCGAGTTTGACAAACTAGGTTGCGAGTTGAAATGCACACGTATTCTAAACTTTGACATTTAACATAAAAAATGTTAAACTTTACGCCATCTGTGGGGATCGGAACCCACGACCACGTGGTTAAAAGCCATGCGCTCTACCACTGAGTTAAGATGGCTAGTTTGTTAAATCAAACTTTTACTGTTCTCGGGTTTGACTAACTAGGTTGATAGTTGAATTGTATCACATATTCAACACTTTGACGTTAAGAGAAAAACAAAACTCTACTTACCCAACGCCATCTGTGGGGATCGAACCCACAACCACGTGGTTAAAAGCCACGCGCTCTACCACTGAGCTAAGATGGCTAGTTTGTTAAATCAAACTTTTACGGTTCTCGAGTTTGACTAACTAGGTTGATAGTTGAATTGTATCACATATTCATCACTTTGACGTTAAGAGAAAAACAAAACTCTACCTTACCAACGCCATCTGTGGGGATCGAACCCACGACCACGTGGTTAAAAGCCACGCGCTCTACCACTGAGCTAAGATGGCTAGTTTGTTAAATCAAACTTTTACTGTTCTCAGGTTTGACTAACTAGGTTGATAGTTGAATTGTATCACACATTCAACACTTTGACGTTAAGAGAAAAACAAAACTCTACTTACCAACGCCATCTGTGGGGATCGAACCCACGACCACGTGGTTAAAAGCCACGCGCTCTACCACTGAGCTAAGATGGCTAGTTTGTTAAATCAAACTTTTACGGTTCTCGAGTTTGACTAACTAGGTTGATAGTTGAATTGTATCACATATTCATCACTTTGACGTTAAGAGAAAAACAAAACTCTACCTTACCAACGCCATCTGTGGGGATCGAACCCACAACCACGTGGTTAAAAGCCACGCGCTCTACCACTGAGCTAAGATGGCTAGTTTGTTAAATCAAACTTTTACGGTTCTCGAGTTTGACTAACTAGGTTGACTGAGCTAAGATGGCTAGTTTGTTAAATCAAACTTTTACGGTTCTCGAGTTTGACTAACTAGGTTGATAGTTGAATTGTATCACATTTGTTAAATCAAACTTTTACGGTTCTCGAGTTTGACTAACTAGGTTGATAGTTGAATTGTATCACACATTCAACACTTTGACGTTAAGAGAAAAACAAAACTCTACTTACCAACGCCATCTGTGGGGATCGAACCCACGACCACGTGGTTAAAAGCCACGCGCTCTACCACTGAGCTAAGATGGCTAGTTTGTTAAATCAAACTTTTACGGTTCTCGAGTTTGACTAACTAGGTTGATAGTTGAATTGTATCACATATTCAACACTGGGGATCGAACCCACAACCACATGGTTAAAAGCCACGCGCTCTACCACTGAGCTAAGATGGCTAGTTTGTTAAATCAAACTTTTATTGTTCTCGGGTTTGACTAACTAGGTTAATAGTTGAATTGTATCACATATTCAACATTTGACGTTGAGAGAAAAACAAAACTCTACTTACCCACAACACCATCTGTGGGGATCGAACCCACGACCACGTGGTTAAAAGCCACGCGCTCTACCACTGAGCTAAGATGGCATGTTCTATAAATCAAGATTCTACTATTCTCGAGTTTGACTAACTAGATTGCGAGATGAATATGTTGTTCATATTCAAAACTTTTGACATTTAACATAAAACATGGAACATTAACATCGCCATCTGTGGGGATCAAACCCACAACTACGTGGTTAAAAGCCACGCACTCTACCATTGAGCTAAGATGGCTTATTCAATACATTGAGATTTTACTATTCTCGGGTTTGACTAACAAGACTGCGAGTTGAATTGTATCACATATTCTAAATTTTAGCCTCTGGTCGAGAGTGTATTTTTTGTTTCAATCGAGTCATGCTCAAGTTAGACTAGCTAGATTGATAATTGAATTATAGTGTATAATTTTTGTTTCAATGGATTTGTGCTCGGGTTTGAGTAACTAGATTGATGATTGAATTATAGAACATTCAAAACTTTGACAATTAACATAAAATGCGAAACATTATTCACAATCAAATATGTTGTAGCTGGGAATTGAACCCACAACCATATAGTTAAAATTGGATCAATAATAAAATTATTTAAAAACAAAAATATCAATTAATACCTTATATAAATAAATAATTCAATTCAAAATAATAAATAATTGTGAAAAAACTTAAAACATGCTTAAATCATTATAATAATTTGAAATTAAGTAGGAAAGAGTAAGAAAATATAACATTGTAGTTTTACAGTGATTCAGTCAAACTCGATGAGTAAAGGTAAAACTATCCAAATTTATTATTATTATTTTAATTTTAAAATATAATAAAATAATAAAATAATATAAAAATAAAAAAATAATGTGAGTAAACCGATAACTCAAAATTTAAAATTTATTACAAATATAATAATGATATAAAATTCAAATAAAATATTATGTAATATTATATACAATTAATTTCTCTCTATTTGTTGAAAGAAATCAAATTAATTGTTAATATTATAACCTCTTATCATTAAAATATCAATTAATTAAAATTTAATTAATTTAAGATTAAGAGTTGAAAAACCAATTGGAAAAAGCACGTGCTCTACCATTGAACTAAGACGACTTGTTTGTTAAGTAAAGATTTTACTGTACTTGGAATTAACTAACTAGATTGATAAATCTCACGCGCTCTACTGCATAGCGAAGACGGTTTGTTTGGTAAATTCAGATTTTACTGTCTTGAGTTTGAACTAGATTAACTAACTAGATTAATAAAAAGTCATATTACTACTAAGCTAAAACTATATTTTTTTTTTTTTTTTGTTAAATCAAGATTTTACTATTTTTCGAATTTGATTAACTAGATTCATAGTTGAATCGTACCACATGTTCTATATTCTAAACGCTAAGGTGTCAAAAATTAAAAAAAAAAAAAAAAAAAAAAAAAAAATATATATATATATATAGTGAAACAGAAACTAATAAATTAGTGGTAATTATATTTTATTTTCAACCATTTAATTTTTCTTTTAATAAGATTATTCGAATAAAAAAAAACAAAATCACATTAATCGCCGTCTGTGGGGATCGAACCCACGACCACGTGGTTAAAAGCCACGCGCTCTACCACTGAGCTAAGACGGCTTATTTATTGAAAATGTTTAATTTTTTTATAAAACTTATTTATTTTGATTCTACAATCTATATATTATATAAATTAGTAAAAGAAACAAGAGAATATCTTTATATATCTATTTTTAACTTAATTATATTTGATGGGACACGGCTCTTCGAGTTCTCGTTTTTTTTTTCCTCTAGGTCCCATTCGAAGTCGAGACCTTCTTTATTTCTATGTTTTTCAGTTTTTTAGTCGGGAATCAACCTCGCTACTATCTTTCAGTGTCTCTCTAAAGAAATTTAAATAAAATAGGTGGTTTTCGAACCCGACTATTTAGAATTATGTATATGCAAAAATTAAATTTTTAAATATTTTTTATAATTCGGTCAAATAGTTAAAATTTAAATGTTACTAGAGGGCATGTTTGAGTATTAGTAATTACAGTTACACATCAAATCAGCTCATCCATTCATACGAGAGTTATCGAAAATGAAGGCGGATTTTGTTGGTATAGATAGTAACTTTCAATTGTTTTAAGTTTTTCTCAGTCATCCTATTATCCGGATCTCTCTCACTCAGATGTGGTATCGGTTCATTCACGCACTTCTCATTTATCGGGTATTACTCAAAATAATTTTTTTTTATTATAAATCTCTTTTAAGTCAATTTTAAATATTAAAAAAGAAAAAAAAATGAATTTTGAATAATTTAAAACATTTTTTATGACGTATGTTAGTGATATTAAGCCCATGTTTTAATTATTAAATTCATTTTAGTATTTTTTTTAAAACGTATTTTAAATATAAATGAAATATTTTAACTTTTAAAAATTAAATTAATACTTTTAAATTAATTATTAAATTCATTTTATGTATTTAAAAAATACTCATGGAACAAATATTTTTAATTTTTTAAAAGATTTAATATTAATTTTAAAATATTTTTAAAGGATTTTTTTTTCTATTTTATTAATTTAACCTAAAATAAATTTATTGGAAATGCTGTTCACTATCCTATTTTTGTAATTTCTCATTTTTATTTTAAAAATTACCCAAAATTAATTAAAAATATTAAAAATATTTCAAATGGAGCAGCAATAATGACTTATATAAATTTGAAACCTCGTCTTTATTCGAATTATAATATTTCTGGAAAAAAAAAAAACGGAAGGAAATAATAAATATTGTTTTAAAACGAAAGGAGCGCTTGGCGCCAAAAACCTAACTCAAAATCTGCACTTGCCATATTCGGAACGGGATTTTTCTGATTAGGGATCTTCGCCATTTCGTAGATTGAAGAAGTAAATCAGTGGCCGATCGAATCGCAATGTCATCTTTGTAACGCTTGTCCGTTTCAATTTTCGATTGGATTCGCTTTTCTCTAGGTTCCTAAGTTTGATTCTCCTTTTTCACCGATTTGTTCTGCGGCAAATCTACTGGATTTTGGCGTTGGAAATGGAGACGGTTCCTCCCACCACTTGCGGTTCTCTCCTCCGCGAGTTGCAGGTTTTCTCTGTCTCTCTACTCTCAATCATTTGATGTTATGTTATGATTTGATAATCGTTTGCTCTTGGAGTTGACGATGTGTAAATTTTACTTTTGTTTGAACTTTCTTGTTCATATGTAAATCATTGAAGTCTCTGTTATTGATTCTAATAGTTCTATTGTACGCTAATCACACTCGCCGAGTGTTTATTTTACTTGCTAAGCTTCGTTATCACGTTTGGTATCAAATGAGTTACTTTTGTTCACTTCTCATGGAATGTGGACTCAATTTTACTAGTAAATACAGAGCTTGAACTGACAGTTTTGTGTTCTTGGATTATGTTTAGATTAGTTGACTCTTGATTCTTTGTTGAGATGTAGATTATATGGGATGAAATTGGGGAAAATGATAGTGAAAGAGATAAAATGCTTCTACAACTTGAGCAAGAATGCCTCGATATTTACCGTAGGAAGGTTGAGAGAACGAGAAAGTACAAGGCCGATTTGCTCCAACAGTTAGCAGAAGCAGAAACTGAGATTGCTGGCATTGCATCTGCCCTCGGTGAAGGCTTCTCCTCCTTTTCACGAGTAGGTTCCTGTAGCATAATGATTTTTTTTTTTTCGTCTTCAAATTGTTGTTTCATATTGCAAAGTGGTTACTGTTACAACTTCCATTTTGACCTTTTGAATTGCCATTTTTTAACTTTCGTTTCTGTTGGAGAAGGGAAGGGGCACTCTGAAGGAGCAAGTTGGTGCTATAAAACTTATTCTGGAAGAATTGAGATCAAAGAAACGCGAAAAATTAAAGGAATTTTCAGAAGTTCAATCACAGATTGTCTCCTTATGCTCAGAAATAGCAGGAAATGGTCAGTCTAAAAGTTACGTTGATCCGGAGATTAATGAGCGTGATTTAACAGCAAAGAAGCTGGGAGAACTTAAATTGCACCTCCAAGAACTTCAAACTGAAAAGGTTGCCATCTCGTTTGGAACTTGTTTGTTGAGTTTTTTCTTTTTCGAAGTACATAAGTTATAAGTTACATGGGATTTTCGTATGAGCCAGTTCTCTTCATGTTTGCAGCATTTACGTCTACAAAGGGTGAACAGCAATATCAGTCTCATCCATGAGCTATCGGTGGTGATGTCAGTTGATTTCCTGAAGACTGTAAGTGAAGTCCACCCAAGCTTGGGTGATCCTAAAAGTGGCCCCTCGAGGTGTATCAGTAATGATACTCTTGCAAAATTGACCGGTGTAATTCATTCTCTAAAACAGAGCAAACAAGAAAGGCTACAAAAGGTTAATTACATAATCAAGCACCTTCTTTGCTCTATTTTCATCGTGTTTCTCTTCCTTTGTGTTTATATGATATTCGGTTCACTCGTGAATTTATTCCATCCTAATTTATCCCCAACCCCACGTACTGTAGCTTAAAGATCTTGCCAAAAAGTTGACGGATCTATGGAATCTCATGGACGCCCCTGCTGATGAGCGAAGAAGATTTGACCATGTTACCCGTTTAATGTCATCTTCTGTTGACGAGGTGTCTGGGAAAGGATGTCTTGGTTTAGATATCATTGAACAGGTTATGCCATCATTTGACTTACTTTCTGGAGACCTTAGCACAAGAGTCCGAGGCATGCAAAATTAACGAATTCTCATGTTGAACAAATGCCAGGTTGAAGTTGAAGTTGAGCGGTTAAATATTTTGAAAACTAGCAAGATGAGGGAGCTGATTTTTAAGAGGCAAACAGAACTTGAAGAAATATATAGAGGGGTCCATATGGATATAGATGGCGATGCTGCTCGGAAGACTCTTACTAGTCTAATTGATTCAGGTTTAAGACTTATTCTATAATTCAAATTTCCAAGTTTTTCTGGAATTGTACCAAATCTTGATGGTAGTTTTGTGTCACCCTGTCTTTTTCAGGCACTGTTAATCTTTCTGATCTACTTTCTAGCATGGACGATCAGGTCACTGAAGCTAAAGAGCAGGCTCTAAGTAGGAAGGATATCTTGGACAAGGTAGAGAAATGGCAATTTGCATTGCAGGAGGAAAAGTGGCTCGATGACTATGAAAGGGTACAAAATGCATTTCTTTGTGATTATTTACCATATATGAATAGCATGTTATGCGAATTGTTATACTTCAATTGTTTATCACATCAATTGAACTTTAGAAGCTGTTTTGTAAAGTCACTCATTGGTGGTCGCGTGGGTTCTTCACTTCTTGTTGCCATGGGGCATAGTCTCACATGGATAATTCGTCTTTACGTACTTGTGCTAAGCATTCTCTACTTTAATTACTTTGGGATAGAAGTCTTAATACTTCAACTATAGAAAATTGTTTGTCCATTATCAATCAATCCAGATCCTAGGGGTAATTGTGGAGAAAACAAATAAGACCCTTAGAGGAATTGAGAGATCAGATGCATTTGATATTATCTTTGATTCACGGCGCGGCTTAAGTAGCTTCTTAGATTTAATTATAATCTCACTTTAGATTTTTTAACATTTCAAACTTAATTTAAGATAAATATTTTACACAAGAATATGATCTGAGAATATGTGTACTTGTACACATGCAATGTTTACTTCTCAACATATCTGTTCGTTTCAATGTAAAGCTCTAGAATATGGCTTCTGTTACTTGACCATGCCACGAACATTTTTAGTTGTCTGGTAAACTGCTGCTAATCCGTGACTGATTGAAGTTAGGAATTCAATGCATTCAGAAGGTGTTTAGTGGACTATAACCGCAAACTTTTGTCTTAAAGTAAAATTTCATTTTCATGGTTAACCTGTTTTTCTTTTCTTTTTTCATTTTCCTTTTTTTCCCCTAGGATGACAAACGTTACAACGCGGGAAGAGGAGCTCACAAGAATTTGAAACGAGCCGAGAAAGGAAGAGTGCTGGTCACCAAATTACCTTGTGAGCTTTTCATCATGCCCTTAATTTAGCCTTTTTTGAAATTAAAATTTGAATCATGTTATAATGCTCATGTATGCTATGTTATTTAGAATGGAAAGAAGTTTATACTGGCATATAATTCTTCTATTTGCCACATAATTGAAAACCTAATTTCTCAAGACTAATACCAAAATCAAGTTAAACCATACCATTATGTATCCTCCATGCATGTATATTCAGAGGTACAAGATGTACAAAGTTAAACCTTGTTGTTTGAGTGCTAAATGTTGCATGCATTTTTAATATCTCTTGTTCCTGATTACGCCGGCTTGGTTGTTCAGCGATGGTTGAAAATCTGGCTGCCAAAGTTAAAGCATGGGAATCAGAAAGGGGAATTACTTTCTCATATGAGAAGGTAAGGAACAGGAAATCGATTTTGGGCTTGAATTGTGCTTGGCTTACTTGTGACCTTGATTTTATATCTTGCAGCTTCCCCTTCTACATACCTTGGAGAAGGATGCAAAGTTACGGCTGGAGAGAGAAGAGGATAAGCGAAAATCACGGGTACAGATATCGTCTTCTATACCTCTAATATAATTTCTCACCACCCATCAAAAGTACCTGACTGTTTTACAAACTTCTGCTATCTATTTCATTATCATTGCTAGTTCCATGTGTTGGGGGAGCTTAGAAGTGCCAGGTTGAGTGTTGAACAAGAACAAAAGTTAAACTGAATTATTGATCCAATTGAATAGGGTTTGGTTTGATTTAGTTAGGGACAATCATTTGGTTCTATTCTAACTCTAAATGTAGAGTTAGACATTCGAATCTTTCGTCTCGATTAACTTTTAATGAATTGAAAAAAATGAACTCCACCTATATTTGGGATTTAACAAATATTATGTTAATTTAAATTATCATCTAGTTCTTAGCTATCAATCTAATTGTTTAGGCTAGTTTTAGAATTTCTATATCGACATGGTGTGAATAAATCGAAACAAATCAAACTAGCTCGATTTAGTTTTCTTACTAGAAATTAAATCAAGTTGCCCAATCCATACCATTCTAATATTAGTTAGCCCTTAGTATTCTAACTTCAAACAAGTCATTGTGGTAAAAATAGGAGCAAAAACGGCTGCAAGAGCAACTTGCATCAGAACAAGAGGCACTGTATGGATCAAAGCCGATAGCTAAGAAACCATTGGGTCAGAACAACACATTGTTGGGGACTCCCGGGCGGCGGATCGGAACTCCTGGCCGGTATGGGTTTTCCGGCAGCAAAGATCGGAGAGAAAGTGTGAGAGGACCTAACGTAATACCAGTCAACTATGTTGCTCTTCCAAAAGATGATTCAGCTTCCAAAGGAGCAGCTTGATGAGACAAGCAGGCAAGGCAGGTTATACATTCTAATTCTCATTGTATATCATTCCTTTGCTACTCATCATCAGAGTCATCTCTTGTTTTACCTTTTTTTTTTTTTTTTGTTGCATTTCTTATTCTTATTGCATGCTGCAAGGTGGTGTTAATCATACTAATTACATGTCTGATTCTCTTCTAAGGGATTGATACCAACAATGGTTACTAACCATGAGATCTTAGAGTTGTTACTCTCCCCCCAAAAATATGTGTAATTAGTCTTGATGGAGAGGCATTTCATCTTTTTGTTACAAATAGAAATATCGATGAAATAGGATTTTAAATATCGACATAGACATGATTGTTGATATTTTTATTTTATTAAATGTTGATGGAAATATTGGTGTAAAGTTGATATCTCAATTTTGATGAAGGAAATATTGATGAAGTTTAGATGTATATGTTGATGGATATCAGTAGAACATCATAAAAATAAAATGTCCTAAAAAACAATTAAATTATGAGATCTTGTTGGAGTGGGGATTTCAAGTGTTTCTCCTATTGGGCTTCTTATGTCATGTTATGGATCCAATAATAACTATTTTTTTAGGTGATTAGTTGATACATAAACTTCTCCTTAAAGGGGTGATGAATAGATATCTTCATTTTTATATTTATTATTCGGATTAATGAACTAAATCAGTCAGATAGTTATACGAGTGAAAGAAAACAACTTAAATAAAAAAAGAATTTTGTATAAGGGTGTAAAAACCTCTTCTAATAGAAACTTTTTAAAAATATTGAGAAATTCAAAAGAAAAACCCAGAAATAATATTTGTTAGTAGTGAGTTTAGGTTGTTATAAGTTCAGTTCAACTCAATATATACGAACCAAACCAATTCATAAGGTTTTTATGAATCAGGTTGATCGAGTTTTTTGAATCAACTAATTTTTTTAATCAACCTTAAATTTGACCGAGAAAATCCATTTGATAGAAAAATAAACCATTAGAAATAAATATAAAAAATAGACCCATGCATGAAATTTTATATATTTTTAGCCCATTTACTTCTTAATGGTGGTGACATGCTATAATAATTAAAAAAAAAAAAACCCATAATTATTCTCAAGTGGTGTGTTTGGTTAGTATTAATTAATTAATTAAATAATTATCAACTTAAAAGTAATCCAATGGCAACTAAATAACATAAAAAAAGACCTTGAAATGTTATATAATCTAGTGCCTATCTTTATGTTTATATGAAATGATGTGGCGAAATGTCCATGAAAATGAAGTTTATATTATAATAAACAATTTATTAAAAATTCTTAATTTTTAATTAACAATAAAACAACTATGGAATTATTGTGGTAATTCAAGAAAAATAAAATAAAATAAATAAAGATTTTAGTGTGGTTTGTTTGGTCATTCCCATGATCTTAAAATCCATTATTGAGTTGCTTTATTTGGATAATTTAACCAAAATTTAATCAATTAATCCAAACAACTTTAATTCTTAATTTTGTTTCCAACAAATTGCTATAAATATTCTCAAAGGCTTAAATTTATTTTAATTTTCTTTAAAAATAATATTTATTAAAGTTGTAAATTTTGTAATTAGATAAAAAATATTTAAAGAAAACTTACATAATTATAAATATTACAAAAATAAAACTACCCATTTAAATATTTTTTAAAATTTCCAAAAACCCCATTTAATCACTTTATTATGAATATTTTAAAAATTATTTGGAAGGCAATATACTCATAAATATAAATTTTCAAATTAAACTAAACCTTAAAAAATTATATTTATTCTAATAATTTTCCAGTTAAATCCGCCCATGGGTTTAGGAGTAATTTAATAAATATAATATATAAAGTAAAAAGTAAACTATTAAAATTGTATTGATGTATGATTGCATGCAATTGATTGATACGAATTTTAGGATTTTAATAATAATAAAATTATTATTATTATTTAAAGTGTGTCAATATTGAGTCCTCAACTCATGTTTTTATATTATTTTATCCCATTGTGTGTGTGTTTTTAATTGCTTCTTTCATTGTCACACTTTTTTTTTTTTTTTTATAAATAATTTAAAAGATTATATCTTTTGAAATTCTAAAAATTATGTTATAATTTTATAAAATTAAAAAGGGTGTAATTATTTGCTCATTATCATTAAAAACGCGTCGGAGAGGTTTCCACACTTTTGTAAGGAATACTTCTTTCCTCGTAATGACTCCCTTAAGGGTCGAACGTCCTCGTTAGCACACCACCAATGTTTAGCTCTAATACCATTTGTAACAGTCTAATCCCACCGTCAGCAGATATTGTCTTCTTTGGGATTTTCTTTCCGGGCTTTTCCCTCCGTGTTTTTAAAACACGTCTCTTAGGAAGGGTTTCCATACCCTTAAGAAATGTTTCGTTCCCCTCTCCAACCGACATAGGATCTCACAATCCACCTATCTTCGAGAAAAAATATAGCTTTACATTCAAATTTAAATAATTATTCAAAAATGTATTTGATAGTGTTTTTTTATTTTTATTTTCAATAATAATAATATTATTAATTAGGCAAATCTTTGAGTAGATTCTTTGAGTCTAGAGTTAGGTTTATCTCCAATTTCTAATTTTAAATCTATCAAACAATAAAATATTTAAAAATTAATTTATGGCATTCTCTTGCTATTATGTCATTTTTTAATATATTAATAATTTCTTTGCTTTGTAATTTTTTTTTTCTTTATAAATTCGAATAATTATTATAAATAAAAATTTATTTTTTATTTAAATATTTAACTCGAATGATATAAATATATGATTATTCGTAAACAATCGGAGAAAACTAAGAAATCGGGACATAGACTTAACAACTTATATTATATATATTTATTTATTTTTGTCACGAGTATAAAATACTTCTACAAAACCCAAGAACTCAAACATCATAAATATATGAAAATCATGCTTTTCATAATAATAGGAGTAGATGCCTGTCGGGACGGACACTTTCATTCTTCATACGAAACTAATGAATGTTGGGTCGGGGTTCTGCCTTATCAAAAAAGTAGGAGTTGGGTAAAGCAAGCTCTCTCCTTAAACGAGCATGGGGCTTAATCAAGTAGAGCTGAGTTGGTTTTGCTTTAGTAGGACCATACTGGTACAACTGAATAAAGGTAAATCCTTCTCCTACGACACCAAAAACCAGGCTCGAACTTTGACGAAAATATCCCTCCCCAACTCAAAATCATTCTCATGGGTTTTGGTTCGGCTTGATGGGGCTTTCAGGGTCGGGCATGGAAATAATAAGTGAATTCAAGAGCTTATTAGGTTCGAGATTCAAATTATTATTATTATTTGGTTGAGAAGAAAGCTTAATTGCTTGTGGTAATTTATGAGTATCATCATCAACAGCACTTTTGGTCTCCAAATTCTCCTTGTGTTTCCCCCAAAGAACTGAATATAATCCAAATACTATCAAGATGGATCCTATTATTCTGTCACATCACAAATCATATAATTTTGTTAATAATTAGGGATTTAATATATATATATATATATATATATATATCACTCGGAAATTTGGACGTATCAATGCAAGTAATAATTAAGTTCATGTCGTGTTCTCTTGAAAATAAACAGACTCGAGATAGTTTCGAGTTAGACTAAAAAAAAGTGATAGTTTCGAGTTTGTCTCGATTTTATTTAAAAATTTTCAATAATACCCATAATACTCTTCTCGTTAGTACTATGTTTAAAAAATACATTAATCTTTATTAAAAAAATTTAAAAATTTATTACCGTCAATATATGAACGAAAACTATCTATCTATATCTTATAAATCATATTCATCTTCAATTTTCGTAAAAAAAAAATAAAAAAATAAAAAAAAAAATTCATAAAATTTAAGGATATTAATGCTAATTTAATATTTATGTACTCGAGTATTTTTTAATTTTTTTTTAAAGTTTTTAAAAAAATTAAAAAAATTAAAAATTAGTTTAATATATATATATATATACTGAAAAAATAAAAATTACTTTAATTTTTCTATAGTAATTTTTATAGGATAGTAAAAAAAAAAATCCAATATAAATAAAAATATATTAAAAAATAATTACTTACCCTCCAAGGTAAATTTTTTCAGAGAGGATGAAAGAGCCCATGATGGCTACAATGATCATCATCAAAGGGCTAAATGCTGTTGCAAATACAGGTCCTCTCTTCTTCATCACCAGCCCTTGTACATAATATGAAATACTTGACGTCACAATTCCCTTAAAAAAAACAAAAAAAACGAATCGTTAGGTTAAAAACTCGAGTTACGTAAACCCTAACCCTAACCCTAATGCACGTGAACCGACAATATCGATAATATTTTTAACTGAAATGTCCCCAAGGGACCTTTACGTTGAATATGAAATTCTCGTGTTGGTTCGATATCATGTTATTGTGACGATAAAGATTAGTCGGGTTTGTTTGTTAACGTGACGAGAGAGCGGTCGGGAGCTTACAGCGTAGGCGGCAGCAAGGAGGTTCATGTCCCAACCAATTCTCCAAACAGAAGCTTTGTGTTCGGCTACTACAGTCACAGCTATGGCTTGCAAAGTCCCCATAAGGCATACTAGTGTGGTGAGGGTTAGCTGGTGGTTCATGTATGTCTTCAATGCCTGATTCTGCACCCCGAAAAAGAAAGACGGTCAATGGTTTCGAACCGATGTTACGAGATTATTCTTTAGAAATAGAAAAAAGCGTCATCTGGGATTTTAAAATTTGACACTGTACACTTTGTACAACTCAAACATGTCGTTTATATAAAGACCGTTACACTGAAAAACAAACTGAAACAAGACTCGGGATCAACAGTTTCGAACCAATGTTAAGAAATCATTTGTCTAAAATAAAAAAAAGCGTCATCTGGGATTTTAAAACTCGGCACCGTACACTTTGTACAACTCAAACATATCGTTTATATAAAGTCCGTTTCATCAAAATAGAAAAAACCGTCATCTGGGGATTTTAAAACTCGATACCGTACACTTTATACAACTCAAACAAGTCGTTTATATAAAGACCATTTCATCGAAATAGAAAAAACCGTCATCTGGGATTTTAAAACTTGACACTATACACTTTGTACAACTTAAACACGTCGTTTATATAAAACCCGTTTCATTGAAATGGAAAAAACCATCATCTAGGATTTCAAAATTCGACACCGTACACTTTGTACAACTCAAACACGTAATTTCATCAAAATAGAAAAAACCATCATCTGGGATTCTAAAACACGACACCGTACACTTTGTACAACTCAAACACGTCGTTTATATAAAACCCGTTTCACCAAAAAACAAACCGAAACAAGACCCGGGTTTTTTTCGGGGCTAATACCTGCAAGACGAAAAGAGAAGACCAAGCAAGAGTGGCAATAATGAGGAAGATTGAGCCTTTGAACCAATCTTTATTGGCAGAAGCTTGATCATTAGAACTTGTGGAAACATGAGAGTGTTTAGACCAAGCCATTTGAATCAGTGGGCCTTTGTATAATGTCATCAGCATAGCACCAACCACTGTCACCAAAGTTCCCAAGAACTTGGCTTGGCATCTCAGCTTCTTCATTTCCAATTTTTCCATCCTTGTTCAAGAAAATTTTTGAATTTTCCATCAAAATCAAAGAGAAAAATGAGAAATTTTTAGGTTTTGATCCAAAAAAAAGTGAATGTTCTTGGATTTTGATGTTTTTGATTGAAGTACCTGAAGATCAAAGCCATCATGAATGTCATTGCAGGCAGCATGTTGCTCATGGCACACGAGAAAGTTGGTGAAGTGTATTTCAATCCAGCATAATAGAAGTTTTGATCGATTACGGGGCTGCAAAAATTGTAAAAACAATGAAAATTATTGTAAATAGTGTTTGTTCTTAGCATGATAATGAGTTTAGTTCTTATTGGGATGTTTAAACCAACATGGGATCCACAATATCTGTTAGCAGTGAGCTTAGACTGTTATAAATGATATCAGAGTTAGACACTGGGTGTTGGACCAACGAGGAGGATGAACCCTGAAGAGGGGGGATCGACATCGATTGGAGAGAAAAACGAGTTCCAGTGAGGACGCTGGGTCCCGTAAGGAGGTGGATTGTGGGATCTCACATTGGTTGGAGAGGGGAACGACACATTGTTATAAGGGTGTGGAAACCTCTCCCTAATAGACGCGTTTTAAAACCGTGATGAGAAGTTTGAAAAGGAAAGCCTAAAGAAGACAATATATGTTAGCGGTGAGCTTAGACTATTACATATCCTAACCCTATCTATCTACACCCTTGCTCCAGGAATTTTTATGAAGCGTATGTTAGTGTCGTGCTGTGACTTGTGAATATTTGATATTTGAGTTTTATGAGATTTTAGTTATTAATGTGATATATACGATCCTCCAACCCAACCCAACTCGAGGATAAAAAATTGAGTTGGACTGTGAACCCTACATCGGTTCATTCAAGTTCGAGTTAGTAAAAAAAATTTCCTCAATAGAATCCAACTCAGCTCAACCTGTGTACGTCTCAAATTTAAGAAAAGTACTCACCCAAGTAAAGCCAACACGAAGATTTGAGTGAAAACTTTCAGTGTTATCTTCGGTTGTCCTCTCCTGAAAACGAAGGTCTAAAGATAAAAAAACTAAAAAGAGATCACGCGATTATATTAACTTAATATTCCCGACCCGTAAGTTCGAAAGGAAAAACAACTTCAACTATCGTAATAAACGACAAATAAAAGCGTTTTATTTTCAAACTAGAGTCAAGAAAACTTCAAATTGGAAACAAGAGGACGTTACCGTTCAAAGAAGAAAGCGAAAGGAGCAATAGAAGCGGTAGCGAAAGCGTGTCGGTATACGACGAGAACATAATGGCTCATCCCTCTACTAAGAGAGACTTTGGAGATGATGTTCATGCCAGCATATCCAAATTGTAAGGATATCATGGCAAAGTAAGGCTTTGAATTCTCAACAAAGCTACTCCAACAGCTCAAGCTTAGCTTCCCCATTTTCTCGGGAAAATATGAAGATTCCAACAAATTTTCCGGGAAAGTAGAGAGAGAAAGAGAATCAGGAGAGAGAAGAAGTGATGTGTGAGAAAGTCTCTGTGTTTCTTCCTACACAAAGCTGATATTTATAGCCTTCTCGAGGGAATCTTTTTCCTTCATTATTTATTTATTTATTTATTTATTTATACGACTGAACAAAATATAAATTTTTGTTTACGATATAATTATATAAATATATATTTAAAATAAAATTTCAAAATATATATAGAAACGTCAATTTCTCGTTCTTGTTCAGTGTGTTCATCTTTCATCGAGTGTCTTGGACTGTTGGCTTACCAAACAGTTGCTCGTTGCTCCTACTGCTTACTTGGTGAGCTCTGCACTCGACCTATTCAGTAAAATTTTCAAGAAAAACTGTTGGTAGCTAAGAATTACAAAGTGAAATTTGTTCTATTCTCAATAAAGCATTCGACCCGTTCGTTCGTTCGTTCGTTCAGTATAATGTTAGGTCTTAAAAAATGTCCAAACTCGACCCAATCCAATTACGAAAATTACGAAAATAACCTTACAAACGAGATTTGAGGAATTTGCACTTTTAAGATATTTCTATCTCATTGTTCTTCTTCTTTGATGACATATGAATTAGTTAATTAATGAAAAAAAAAAGTGAAAATGAAAATAAATAAATAAATAATTGAAGAAAATTATTGTTGATAAAGTAGAGACGTGATGGAATGAGAAATCGATTACAATGAATGTTGGGAATATGTAAAAATAAATAAATAAATAAATAAATAAATAAAATAAAAAAGGTTAAAATTTTTGTTTTTATTTTAAAAAGTGATTTTTTTATAATATAATTTATTAATATTCTCCTCCCAAATCCTCTCTAGTGGATACTACTTCATTTCCTCTTTCTTTGATACCCACTCTATTTTTTTTTTTTTAAATTTAAAATTTCCCCCTAATTATCCTCGTGAATTTAAAACCCGATCTCGATTAGTTCATATCTCGTTTGATAATTATTCGAATTTTAAAAATTAAGTTCATAAATACGGTAACAACCCAAGTTCATTGAAGGGAGTGGAAGCGAGGACTGATCCCGAGGGGGTGAATCAGCTGGAGGGAGGAACAAAATGCTATGCCCTAATTGAGGGGGGATTGTGAGATACCGTATCAGTTGGAGAGGGGAATGAAACATTGTTTATGAGAGTGTGAAAACCTCTCCCTAATAGACTGCGTTTTAAAAACCTTAAAAAACCTTATAAATAATAAAAATTAGATTCAACTTACACAAGGATAAAAATGTAATTTACCATCATTCGAATAGTTAAAGTTTGAAAATATTTTAAAATAAATAATTAATGGTTTCCATCTAACGGTCGTATTTTTTATTTTTTTTAATTAAAGGTATTTTTGGGACTTTTTTATTCAACATGGTAATAAGAAAATAATTATTTAAAAATCAAAATATAATCTAATAAATTAATTTAAATATTAAAAAATGTTTTTTAAAAAATAAAATTCCTTATTTTCGACATTTTAAACGTTTAAAAATGTTTAAATGAAATTATATATATTTTTTTGCATAAAAAAAATAATATTAAAACATATAAAACAAATAATGGAAGGTTCCAAAAGAGTTGCATTAAAAGAGAGAGTGGGATACGCATCATACACCCAACAGGAATCCTGCTGGAGCTGAAGTGGATAAGAATAGAAATTAATAAATAAAATAAATAAATATCTATTTAGTCCCTCAAATTTTAAAAATTACATTTTCATCTTTTCAATTCAAGATCATGTGGGTCAAAAAAATAAAAATAAATAAATAATTTAGTCCCTAACATTTTAGTATATATCTATTTAGTCCCTCAAATTCTAAAAATTACATTTTAATTTTTAAGATTTGCAATATAGTTTTGTAAAAAAAAAATTATAAGTATTTTTAGTCCCTAAAATTATAGTAAATATCTATTTAGTCCCTCAAATTTTAAAAAATTACATTTTGATCTTATTTGCAAAATAATTTCTAATTCAAGGAAAAAAAATATTTTATAAATGTGGTCCTTACAAAAACGATAATTGATATACACAAAAAAGGGGGGGAAAGATGACGTGGCAACGATGTCGTAAGATTATTTAATTTTATATTAATTTTTGGGTGATTGTACGATGATGTGAGATTCTTCGTTTCTCCTCCACTGTCCTATTTTTAATATTACGAAAAAAAAAAATATATATATATATATTGTAAATACTGTCATTTATGGGCTTTCCATTTCGGGGTTCCACTCAAAGCCTTAAGACAGGACTTCTCCTCAAAGCTTTAAAACACGTTTGCTATGGGAAGGTTTCCAGACCCTTATAAATTGTGTTTTGTTCTCCCTAACGAGATAGAGGATATCACAATCAACTCCCTTCCATATGGGACTCTTTCCTTCCTCCCATCGATGTGGGACCTTTGCCAAATCCACCTCCTTGGGGACCCAGTGTCCTTACTGGCACATACCCTAATGTCTACCCTCCAATCGATGTGGGATCCCTGCCAAATCAACCCCCTTTGGGGCCAGCGTTCTTACTGGCACATCGCCTCATGTTTACTCCCTTCGGGGAACAACAAGAAGACTGACATATCGTTCGGTACCTAACTTTAATACAATTTCAATAAACAAAAAATCCTTAAAAAATGTTCCGATATTACTACTTTTTTTCATACTGTACACACATATAAGATTTAAGCTTTTAGGGAAATATGTATTAATTACTGTTGAGTTATACTCAATTTACTTATTGTTTGTCACGTTCAATAAGATTAAAAAATATTATATTTTTAGTAGCGGGTAAATAAAAAATTTATATAATATAAAAAAAAAAGGACTAATATCAAATTATTGGGTAGAAATATGGAATGTTGTTGGTTCTTAGAACAACAAATAATTAGATATAAGAATAAATGCCTTTATGCAGCTACTCGATTCTAAAATTAAAATGTAATATATATATATATATATATATATATATATATATATATATATATATAAATCAATAAAATAATAAAATATAATGACGTGGATTATTATTTTAATATTTAAAAATTTAAGAATATTTTTTAAACCTTTTAAAAATTTAAAACTATTTTAATTTTAAACAAAATATGTTCCCATTAAAATAGTTTTTAATTTTTTAAAATTAAATATATCAAAAAACTCGATATTTTTGAAATAAAATATAAGGTTTATGGATATTTTTTTTAAAATTAATATATATATATATATATATATATATATATATTTATAATAATTATCCAAAATATGTTCCCAAAAATATACAAACAATAATCAATTTTTAAAAAAAAAAATTAAAAAACTTGTTAGTGGAGCTGATTCCAAAATAATAATAAAATAAAATTATAAAGTGGAGCACTAAAAAGAATATTCCTAAAAGGAATATTCCTCACATATGGGTATCTAATCATCCCAAATAATTATTCAATTTCTACTAACAAAATGGATTATGATTTATAAAATATTGTTTATTAATAAACTTTTACTCCAAAAAGTAAGTTTTTTTAACTACTTTAATAAAAAAATAATTTTAAATTAATCCCCGGAACTAATTTAAAATTTATAGAAAATATAGGACTATAAAAATGTATATATATTTTTTGGAACCTAATTTTACTTATATCTATATAAATTAATAATTAAATAATTTTTAAATTAATTTTGATGTAAAGAATAAAAAAAAAATACCCAACTATTAAAATGAAAATGAAAATGATTATTATGTAACCCATGTAAATTTTGTAAGAGATATAATAAAGTGTATTATTATTATTATTATTATTATTATTATTATTATTATTATTGGACTTTCTAGAAGGTTGTCGCTCCTTATTTCAATCTCCATTCTAAGAATTGAGTTTATTTGGCCTACTTACAATGTTTATAAGTATATATATATATATATATATATTATTAAAATATAACTAGAGTCAATGGAAATTAGCAACTATATTAATTTATATGAATATATAAATTTAATCCCCATGTTTTCTATGACTTTTGTTTTTCTTATTAATAAAATAATAATAATAAGTGAGCATATTAAATTGTAAAATTAAATAAGCAAGTCAACGGAAATCATTTTGACTTATTTTAATAGATAAAAAATCCATAATTTTATTTTGTAATTGTGTTGAAAGAAATTAAATAATAATATTTGCTTCATTTTCATTTAATTTCATAATTAATTTTATTTATTTATTCTCTCCCTCTCTAAAAATAATTATTAACTTTTTTAAAATATATATTAAAGAGTAAATCTTAATTATTAAGATGGTTTGAAAATAAATCAATAAATATTTTAGAATTTATACTTTTATTTATTAAAAAATTTTCAAATAAATACTCAAATAATCCGAACTAACTAAACTTTACAACCTGGACAATTTGGTTGAGTATGAGGAAAGTTCAAATATGACCCGACCCAACTCACAAACAACTCTAACTAGTCGTTCTTATTACTCAAGCAAAAAACGTTAATTATATGCTTTTGACTTAATGTTTAATTAATAGAAAAAATAAAATATAAATAATTAAATTGAAATAACACCCCATCATGAACTAAATCATATAATTAAAAAAAAAAAAACTAAGAAAATGATGCAAAATAGTCGACATATATTGCATTTAAGAAAATAATATATTTACAAAATTATTTTTTTCCTAAAAAAATTAATAATTCAAATTAATTCAATCGTGCATGCCATAACGAATTAGCTCTTCTTATACGACACTCTCCACCACCGCCGTGTTTACCAACAACCCATTTCTCTGTAATTACACCGACAAAAATGGCTGAGCCGAGAAAATTCTCGTCGCCGGCGATACAATCGTCTCCGTCTCCGCCGCCGCGGCCAGCAATTTCACTCCAACCATCTCCAAAACGATCAGGTTTTTCAAAACCTACAAAACTCCTCCGGCAAATCCGTACAGTTTTCCGTACGCTTCCGATTCTGTCGCCGGCATGCCGATTTCCGCTCAACGGAAGTCGGCTCCACGACGGTCACGTCCACGGCGGCGATCGGATTACTGGAACGATCTTCGGATACCGGAAATCGCGAGTGAATCTCGTGTTTCAAGAAAGCCCTAGGTGCCTCCCGATTTTAATTTTGGAATTGGCGATTCCGACGGGGAAACTCCTCCGGGACATGGGGCTAGGGCTCGTTAGGCTCGCCTTGGAGTGCGAGAAGCGGCCGTCGGAGAAGAGGAAGATTCTGGAGGAGCCGATTTGGACATTGTACTGTAATGGTAAGAAATCGGGATATGGAGTTCGGAGAGATCCGTCGGAGGAGGATCTGAAAATTATGCAGACTTTGAACGCGGTGTCCATGGGCGCCGGCGTGATTCCGTCGGAGGATGCGGCGGAGACGGTGGACGGTGATCAATTGACGTACATGAGAGTGGATTTTGAGCGGGTGACTGGATCAAAGGACTCGGAGACGTTCTATATGATGAATCCTGAGAGCAATAATGGCGGTGAATTAAGCGTCTTCTTGGTTAGAATTTGAATGTGAGATCTCAATTCAATGACGGGTATGATACCATTTGTAACCATCCATGTCTACTACTGCTCAATTCACTGAATGACTATGATACTATTTGTAACAATTATGTACCATTTGTAACAATTATGTAACAATCCATGTTTACTGTTGCTCAATTCAGTGACTGACTATGATATCATTTGTAACCATCCATCAATTCAGTGACTGACTATGATACCATTTGTAACCATCCATGTCTAATGCTGTTCAATTTAGTGATTGACTATGATACCATTTGTAACAATCCATCTCTACCGCGCTCAATTTAGTGACTGACTATGATACCATTTGTAACAATTCATGTCTACCGTTGGTCAATTCAATGACTAGCTATGATACCATTTGTAATCATCCATGTCTACCGCTCAATTTAGTGATTGACTATGATACCATTTATAACAATCCATGTCTAATTCAATGACTGACTATAATACCATTTGTAACAATTCATATCTACGGCTGCTCAATTCTGATTGACTATGATATCATTTGTAACAATATTGTCCATTTTGACCCGTTACACTCATAGTTTTAAATCTCTCTCCACTCCCTTAGAAGAAATATTTTGTTCTTCTCCGGCCCATGTGAGATCTTACAATCATACAAAATACATTCAGGCGTATTCCAAAAGTTTGAAAAGTTTCATTTTTGTTATATAACTTTGAAAAAAAATATGGTTAAAATGGTTTATATAATCATTCATCAACTATCTCAACACATCTAAAGTGTACGTCCTAAACTTCTGAAATACAAGGACAAAAAAGGTCTTTTAACCGAATGACAAATCATAGAAATCAACTAAAAATAAGGTAAGAAATGAAGTACCTAACAGATTTCAAGGGTACATATACATATATATATATATATCATAAATAAACCTACATCTTGTAGTTATTCAAGGAAACAGACTTGATAAGGTGCCAATCAAGAACTATGCAAATGAGCCCTATGACTCAAAAGAAAATTGATACATGTGCTCAATTCGGTTAGGAAGGCACGAGTATGGAGAGTTCATAGGACCTTTTTATGAATCATCGACGACGAAGTCGAGAATTTGACATAGCTATTTGTTTGAGCATTTCGCTTATTATAGTTCAACTTTGATTTAGGTTTGATGTTGAACAAGAAATGGTTTGAATGTCAACAACGCTCCAAGGGCTTCGATCACATTTAGAATGAAGAAAATCATATGGGAACCTGGAAGAGATGAAACATGTCAAATCCTGAACTAATCTTCTAAAAATAGTGTGAAAAGAATAGGAGAAGGTCATGGAAGAGAGATTAAGAGCACACGGCACTAGTACAAGTTTTCAATGAAGAATCTCATTTTGGTAAATGTCTGCTTTTAATACTCATTTGAGGTTCTTTTGACTTACCAATGGAGAGGTATGAACTGCAACAATCAAGTAATTAGAGAAGTGTTTTTGTTCATGCAACCAACCGAACACCATAAAAGTTTAGAGGGTAAAAAAGACAAAGTGCACACTAAAATTTGGATCGATAAATCCTCGACATGGACTAAATATCTCCTTGAGGAGTAGGAAGATTCAAATATCTGACATTTTGGTCAAGGATACATGAGGCTTAACCAATTGAGTTCAACACGTGGAAGTGGGAAGATTCGAATCTCTGACGTTTTAGTCAAGAATACATGTGGTTTCTTAACCAGTTGAGTTCAACACGTGGAAGTGGGAAAATTCGAATCTCTAACCTTTTGGTCAAGGATACATGAGGCTTAACCAATTGAGTTCAACACGTGGAAGTGGGAAGATTCGAATCTTTGACATTTTAGTCAAGAATACACATGACTTCTTAACGAGTTGAGTTCAACACGTGGAAGTGGAAAAATTCGAATCTCTAACCTTTTGGTCAAGGATACATGAGGCTTAACCAATTGAGTTCAACACGTGGAGGTGGGAAGATTCGAATCTTTGACGTTTTAGTCAAGAATACACGTGACTTCTTAACCAGTTGAGTTCAACACGTGGAAGTGGGAAAATTCAAATCTCTAACCTTTTGGTCAAGGATACATGAGGCTTAACTAATTGAGTTCAACACGTGGAAGTGGGAAGATTCGAATCTCTGACGTTTTAGTCAAGAATACATGTGGCTTCTTAATCAGTTGAGTTCAACACGTGGAAGTGGGAAAATTCGAATCTCTAACCTTTTGGTCAAGAATACATGAACACTTGCCACGAGCATAATAGCCTCAAGAAAGAGAGAAAAAAAAAAATATATACATTTCATGCAATAGGAGAGGGCAGTGACTATGGCTATGTAGAAGAACCAGAAGTTTGAAAGTTATTAATATCAAGTCGTGCGATTGTCAGAGATGCAATTATTATTCAACTACGTGGAGCTATGAAAGCAAATGGCACGCCTCAACACACGTCCTATTATGAAATGAATCTAATGCTTCTTGCAAATTAATATAATACAATTTAAATTTGAATGATTCACTAATAAGAAATAAAAATTTAAGTGAAATGTTTTAGAGTTCTGACTATCTAAGAGTGGGGAGGAGGATGCAGGTGAGAGAATTAGCAAAAAGAAGATGTACCTGGGAGAAAAGCTGCATTTTGACGCTTCTGTGACCAAGAGAGTCTGCATAGAGAAAGATTACTCAAAAGCTATAACAGCTGACGCAATAATTATTTCCATTTGCTCTAAACATTGACATTTTCAGCGACAGTTTTTTTAATCCATGAGTGTTCAGGCCACACATTCTTTGACTATTTGCACCGCACACTTGCCTAATCCTACTAACTACATTTTATTGCCGGTGTAACTTGTAGGAGTTTAAAAACTAGGTAAGATGACCACTATAGCTTGAACCTATTCTCTCTAAGCTCATTATTAAACATGGCTCATGTTGACCACTAGGTGATAGTTTTTCAACGGTACTTTTTGTAATAGTCCAAGTCCAAGCATAAGCCACTAATAGATATTGTCCTCTTTGGGCTTTTCCTTTCAGGCTTCCCTTCAAGGTTTTTAAAATGCGTCTATTAGGGAGACGTTTCCACACTCTTATAAAGAATGTTTCATTCCCCTCTCCAACCGATGTGGTGGGGGGTCCCACATCGATTGGAGAGGAGAACGAGTGCCAACGAGGACGTTGGTCCCCGAAGAGGAGTGGATTGTGAGATCCCACATCAATTGCAGAGGAGAACGAAGTTTTCTTTATAAGGGTCTGGAAACCTCTCCCTAATAGACGTATTTTAAAAACTTTGAGGGGAAGCCTGAAAGGAAAAGCCCAAAGAGGACAATATCTGCTGGCGTGGCTTTGAGTTTTATTGAAAAAGAAACTTAGTAGCAGTAACACAAAGCATCCAACATTTGACATGTTTCATGGCCAGTAAAAATAAGACTGATTATCAAAGCTTGTATGTTTGTTTGTAAAGTTAACATCCACATAATGTGGAGTACACTTACATTGCACCTCCTGCAGCTGGGCCAATTGCCTTGAAAACAGACACTGCTGTCATAGCAATGCCATTAGCAGCCCCTCTTTGGCGTTGACCCTGTCCACAGATAGTCGCTTACATCAATCCAAGCTCTTTTGCATGATGGAAGAGAAGGAAAGAGAGGAGGAAATAAGGGAAAGGCAAAGATATTATTACCACGGCTCTGTTTTGTATGATGAACATACCAGTTATAATGGAGACCTAAGAACACATGAAAATTTAGATAGATCAAGCAAAATTTTAATATTATAAGGCTTATTGCTTCTCCTCAGACAAACTTAATATGAAAATTTCAAACTTTAGTTCAAAGATTTCACATTAATACACAGTACCAAGCAATCTTCATTTCATAGACTGCATATCAATGGAAAGGAAGAGATTCAAGTTTTAGTGCAATACTTACAGAGAGAAGATTCTTCAAGGCTGATGTAAGAGTTACTACAATGTGAAGGACAGGTCCTGACAACAGAGACAAAAATGGATACATTGCCAGCAGAGGGATAGACAATATCTGCAACATATAATGTATTTCAATGTGGCTTTAAGACTTGAAATGATTTCCACTCAGAATCAAAGTTGAAAGTACATATAATCTTGATATCACAAAAGTAGTCATTCAAACGTAAGACTACAGAGTGATAAGCCAACTTACCCCACAAATACGAGATACCATTATAGGTCCAAATATCCTCTCCACAGATGGGTATAAAGAAGATTGAAACACAAAAACGCTGAAACCTAAAAGCAAGTAAACAAAAGTTTGCAGCACAATTAGTTGAAATAAATTTGTATTACTAGATGTATACAAAAGAGTGTGATTACTAATATGGAACTTTGAACAGGAAACATTATAAACCAATGCACGAATGCAGGCAAGAAGGTGCAATCTGCCAGGGTGGGGTTGTGGAGCTCTGGATCTACCTGTGATGGCAAGGACTTCTCCGACATCCCCAGATGTAAAGCTCAAACCACCAAGCTGACGAGAACTGACAGCCCAGAGTGAAAATATCTACATAAAAGAAGCAAATGGTTCATATTGCGAACGTTAAAAGCTTCAATCCAATCCTTTTATAATGTTTGTCCTTTTTTTTAAAACTGAACTCATTGTGACTCAATTGTTCATGAAGTAAGAAGAAATTTGGTTCAAGAAACTGAAAACATGCCTTCGTTTCAATATAAATGTATTTCCAAACATGAAACTGCAAAATAAATCATTTAGACCGGCTTGTTTTTGGGTAGGCGCACCTCTACATACGCCATATCATGAAGTGAGAACATGCAATAAACAACGATTGCTGACATTAACTCCCAATTCTTGAAGAGACTCGACTTAGAAGGCATTTCATTTTGTTCGTTTGTTTGGGTCGCTTCCTTTCCGTCACAATCACCAGGTTGATCTTCCAGAGCTTCATATGTTCTAGAAGGTGATGGAACATTCTCATCGTGACTGTGTAGCGATTCCTACAAGATGAACAACAGGATCAGTAATGATAGCTTGCGATGTCAAATAAGATATCGCTCACAAAGTAAAGCTATATCAAGCCGAGAAGAAACTGGGTAAGGAGATGCAAAATCACCTAAGTTCTCAGATGATTAAACTTAAAAATGTTCCATTAGAAGATATACTATCAGGTCGGTCACCAATATTTAAATATTACATCTAGGGGAGTTGTCTTTTCTCCCAAATTGCGGGCACAAACCTCAACTAAATGGTCAAGTTCCGCTAACCCAATTTCAAGAGTAACTTTCCCTAGAAATTCAGTATGGTTTAAGAAGCCAAAACCCAGATTAAATCATATTTGAAATGGCCTTCACAATACCAAAATAGAAGATTAATAATAAATAAGCAAAACAAGAACCTTCCTACTTTACGATCAATAAGAAGAAATGAGTATGCATCTAGAGATAAAGGGCATACCGGAAGCCAGAGAGAGATTATTCCTGTAGCTACAGCAAGGACTGACGTACAAAGACAGGGCAGGAAGTAAGGAAATCTGCACCATAGGACCCAGCTGTGAGCACAGTATCGAACAGTGAATAATTATGGCAAAAATGAAAGTGTAGGCTGTCGGCAAACTTACCTCCCAAAAAGACCCTCACTGGAGAAAATGCTAGGAAATTTCTCTGCTGGCTGGTGATTATCAGTTCGGAACAAAAGAATGGAAGAGATTAAAAAGTAGTCTTTCACAATTTGAAAGTTCAAATGTTCAGCGTTATTCCATTAGCTGATGGGATGTGACAAAAAGTACCTGTGCAAGATACCCTCCTATAGCCGGGCCTAATATCAATGAAACTCCCCATGTCGTACTAATCTGAAATTAAACCAAAGTTTAAGCATTGGCACAAGCAGTGCGGTTAGATAAATGCAATATCTTCGCTAGCAAATATTGTCCTCTTTGGACTTTCCCTTTCGGGATTCCCCTCAAGGTTTTTAAAACGCGTCTACTAGGGAGAGGTTTCCACACCCCTATAAACAATGTTTCGTTCTCCTCCCCAACCGTTGTGGGATCTCACAATAAAAAGGAAGAGAGAGTTCTTTTGAAGCACAACTCACAGATGATATAGCTATAGCTTGATATTCTACACCAACACTTTCAATTGCATATGCCTGGCAACCATGAGAAACGAATGGAGTAAGAAACAAACTTTCATCAAGAAGAAATATTATGCATTTCTTAAAAGGAAAATGATTCTAGTGAGTACCTTTATTGGTCCAAGTATGCCATTTAAGCTTCCAAGAAGAAACCTGGTGATAACAGCCATCCAGTAATTTAAACTGAGGCCAAATAGGGTGTTGAATATAATCCTGAAATCAGTAACCAACAGAGAAGAAAAATTGAAGTGAAAGTAGAATTGAACACTTAAAAAGGGCAAATGAATTCAGCAACTAACAGTGAAATAATTCCAAAAAGAATAACAGGTTTTCGACCATAGCGATCAGCCACGATTCCCCAGAAAACAGACGTTAACAGTCTGCCAATCATGAAAGAAGCTCCTACAAGTTGTATGAGGAATTTGTTAGGAGAAAATGGAGGATTCAAGAACGATGAACGACAGGGAAATCGAACGAAGAAGTTAAATGTTTATAGCAATCTTACCGATAAAACCAGAATAGTAGCCAATATCTTCTACTTTTTCTGCAATGTTAAAATCCCGAACCTGCATTCAAATTGGAAATAAATAGTCTCATTGGTACAAAAACTTAATGGCCATGAACAACATGAACAACATAAGCTTCTGATTTTGTTACATGTAGCTTCAGCATGTTAGTAATCATGATATTTATCTGGTGATATTCAATTACATTACATGGCTCCCAGCATAGTTGATAGAAAGAGCAAACCAAGCATCCACAATTACAGATCAGACACAAACTCACCATGAAATACAGGAATGGGAAAAGACTTGATATCGGCAATCCTGGAAACGAAAAAAATGAAGAAAGTAAGGTGCAAAATCCAAACCACTCGACAAATAAAAGATTGACCAAAAAAATTTGCAAATCAATCAGTTCAGCAGATATTTCTCAATCTCAAAACAAATATATGTCGAACTATTTCCTGCAGAGTCATTTTCTTTGTATTTTCAGTGAAGAGTAGAGAATTTCTGCTTCAGTTTATCTTTTCCAGGCACTTCAATAGCTAGATTATCATTAGTTTACTAGCTGATTGAGAGCAGAGTAATATGAGAAATTCTTCATTTCGAAAATTCTTACTGACTCCCTAATTCCACACTGCGATCCATGTCTGCTTCTCAGTAAAAGAACACAGCAGACATGAAAGCCTGAAGTGAAAAGGGAGAGTGAAGTGGAGGGAACCTCCAAAACCGAGTTTCAAATCGACATTTAAGGGAAAATTCTACACCATACTCCATTCATGCAGCGTTTAGCACAAAAACAAAAACAAAAACAAAAAAACGAACAAGATTAATGGAGAGAAATCGAACCAGTGACTAGAACGATAAGCGAAATCAAAAGAAGATGACGGAAAGGAAAGCCGCGGTGCAGCCGATTATGCCGTTCCATCTTACATCCAGGACAATTCTCGTAGTAGCAATGCTCTTCCTTCAAAAATCTCTCCCGACTTTCGTCCGCCATTTTTGCTCCAAATGCCAAGCAACAAAACAAAACTCAAATGTCTCGCCAAGGCAGAAGGAACGAGGCTCTTCCCCGTAAATACTAAACGAACGAGCCTTGTCCCGTCTCCAACAACAGCCACCAGTTTCCTCAGATTGTGGACCCACTCCACCATTAATGGCCGGAAACCGACACGGCTGACACCACAGCAGAGCTCACTTTTGCCGTCGCCGATTTGAGAGAGATGATTGGTAATGAGTAGAGAGGCCTATGGAATCCGGACGTTTGCCAAGCGTCTGGGAGAGTTGGATCGCATGGCGGAGCGTCACTGCATGCGCCATATTCCATGTCCTTATCTGAGACCTGGTCCACCGCTCCTCTCTGTACAATCCGGACGTTTCCCTTTTATTATTTGTTTCTTTTTTTTTTTGGGATAAAATACAATTTTGATTTGTCATTTTTTCTTTTTATTATTTATTTCTTTTTCTGGAAATACATTTTTGGTTCCTTTCTTTATATTTAAATAATTAATTTCTTGATTATATTAAATTTTTATTATAATAATTATATTTTTATTATAACAAATATATAATATGAAATTTTGAATATTATTTAAACCTATTTTTATTATATGCTTTTTGATATAATTAGTCGAAAGATTGATTACAAAAAGTAAGGCTAAGAAGATACAAGAGGCCTATACATTGCATCGGTTAGATAGTGTACGAGTTGAACAAACATTTTTAAGCCCAAAAATTTTTATAACAGTTGCTCAAATGCGAAAAAAAAACTCTTTGAATCCGACTCTATCAACTAGTTAGATTTCGGCCCTTTGGCTTGGGGCTGTGAACGCTGCGAAGTAGACAGCAAACCACGGCTTTTTAGCCCCCTCCTTGTATTATATATTATTCTAGCGCTATTGCCGGGAAGTTGGTAGGCTCATCATGAATTAGGTCGGGGTCGCATAGAGGAGTATTTGTATCATGCATGCTTTTCCACTGATGACAAAATGACCTTCGAGACTCTTCTATGAGTTTCTTCTTCGTATTGCGAGCATTATGAATCTTCTAGTCTATAAAAGGTTCAAGTCCTTCTTTGAAAAAGTTCGATTCCTGCCGAAAAATGAAACGATCTAAAGGAATTTTATGCTTCTCATCCATTCTTTGAGTGAGTCGGGTCATCGGTTGGCTGGCTTCACCAGTCTAGCTCATCGGCTGCGGAAGAATAGGAAAAAAAAGGAATCCGCTACGAATATGAAAAAATCAGTCTTTGGGCTGAAAAACCGTGTGCACAAGAATCAAAAGCATATTAAATCAAGAAAATAATAGAGTGACTGACATTGGAGAGTGATTAGAAGAATTGGTAGTGGGCAGATGAACTTCATTATATTTGATTTTTTTTTTTTTTTTTTTTTTTTTTTTTTTTTTTTTTTTTTTTTTTTTTTTTTTTTTTTTTTTTTTTTTTTTTTTTTTTNGGTTAGCTTAAGTCGTTGTCACCAATATATCCTTAATGAAAGTTCGATTCCGTCCTTTGAAGTCCAAGTCAACCTATGTGAGCCCATGACATCAGTTTCAAGTTTGAACTCTATACAGTTATTTCTCTCATTTACATTGGCTAGTGTTAAATTCGGATATTTCCTGTTAGATTAAATTAAATAGAGTTCCTTGCTCTCGATCTTTCCTATTTTATTTTTAAATTATATTCAACAAATCTTTCCTCAATCTTCCTTTTTTTTTTTTTTTCTTTTTCTTTTTTTTTTTTTTTTTTTTTTTTTTTTTTTTTTTTTTTTTTTTTACTTTTTGGTGTTATTCTTTTTCAAACTTTGCTTTAAGTTAGATGTTTAAACCGATTCATTGAATTAGTTTTGATCAAGCTAATTCTAGAGTGAGCTGTCTTAGAATCTAAGAGTGACCATCATAGATTCCAAATTCGATCTAAGAAGCATTCATCTTCTAACCCGCTCTTAGTTGGAATAAATTCGTTAAGTTATCACTTTTCATGCACGTTAATGCTATAAATGACCGTTGAATTAATTTAACGGACTAATAAAAAGTTGTGTTTTTGTAGTAATTTAGTTAATTTGGTAAAAAAAATTAAGTTTGGACAAAGTATAATTTCTCAAACTTTGGACAGTAAATAATTATTAAATTAAATTGATCGATAAATGGGTTAATATCTATTTGGTCCCTAAAATTTAAGAAATAAATAAAAAAAAATTAGGATAAATTTTAGTTGAGGTAGAAAATTAAGTAATTTATATTATTTTTTTAAAAAAATTTAAAAGGTAATTGCCAAAAAAATGAAACAAATAATAAAGGGTATTAAAGAAATTTGGAATTATTTTTTATTTCAGAAGGTTCAAAAAATAATAATAATAATAATATATATATATATATATATATATATATCGATTAAACCAACTCTCTAATTTGTACTATTTAATTTGGATTATAAAATTATTTGAGTTAGAATTTGATTTATATAAATAAAAACTTTATTATAGGGGTATTTGCTCAAATATATATTTATTTATTTTATTTCATAATTTTTAATTTTAAAATATACGTTACAGCATAATTATATATATATATATTTATTTATTTATTTATTTTATTTCATGATTATTTTTTTAAAATCTATTCCTAAACCAGTTTTTAAAATATTTTTTAATTATTTAAATGGTAATTTTTAAATATATTTTAAAATTGAGATATAAATTTTAATTAAAATTTTATGAATAAATAAATATATGTTTTACCAACTTTAACATTTTTAGTTTTATTAAAAATAAAAATTTAAATAAATGACTCGAATATCCTAAATCTAACAAAAAAAAAAAAAAAAAAAAAAAAAAAAAAAAAAAAAAAAAACTGATCTAACTCAATCTATGAACANATTGTTGCACACATTTGTGCCACGACAACAGCTACAAATAGCAACGATCCGTAACAACAACTGTAGAAACGAATGACAATTACAATGAAGGTAAGGATGACAACAATGTTTACCTTTACTCACGAAAAAAATGTTGTTTTTTTTTTTTTTTTGCGTAAATAATATTCTGACTACGGTCACGTGTGTGAAAAACGTGCTGAATATTTTCTCCATGCACGTGATTATTTATTTTTTAACATTATTATTTATTTTTATATTTGAATTTTTAAATTATAACCCACCATTTTTTTTCTTTTATTACATGATTACTAAGGGCCAAAAATCATTTAAATTATTTCTATCTATACGTATTGCAAATATGTTTAGAACAAATTAAAATAAGAAAGAAACGTCCATATGAAGGTTTAAAAATAAACGTCCATATCAAGGTTCAAAAATGGAAATACTACTAATATAATTTAGCATGCTCGGTGGGTATCATCATCAAGGCTCTTGTTTTTACTTGGAAAAACGGTAGACATAAGATGAGTATTTAAAAATACTCAATAAGCGACCTTACAAAGTCGAGAATGCAACCACATGCAAATAATTAATTAATGGCCGGTGGAACCTACTTTTCATTATTGTTTCTTGGACTTTACCTTCTTTTTTGAGTAAGTTGGATACCCACCCCCAATGTAGAGATATGCTTACATATTCATAGTATTATATTACATACTTTTCATGATATGAATTTCCAATTAGGTGTGCTTACATGTTCATAAGATTTCATACATGCTCATTATAGTAAACATAGTATCTCATACGGCATAAATGTAATCATAATAATATAGTTAAACATGAGGAACTACATGCATCACAAAAAATCACTAGAATATCATAACATAGTATAACATCACATATCATAACATAGGAAAACATCACATAAAAGGGTCACAAATTATGAAATATTTATATTTCATTCAATTTATCCAACCGACCTCGTAAAGCATTCCTACCGTAAGACCACTAATTGTGTTGGCTCGAGTTAATGTGACTAACTTTCCATAACTAGTAATAGCCTAATCTTTATCGTTTTAGTTCCAACGGGTGATTCGATTTTCAAACTTGAGGCTTGGGTCAAAGATAGATAGGAGTATTCATGATCCTAAAACCAGATCAACACGAACCACTCAATTCAAACCGATTGAATTTTTACAGGTCAACATTTTTTTTGCTGGATCCCAACCAATTTGTGAATGTTTGATATTTGAAATTTATATGAGATCTTAATGATTAATATAACACGGTAAACAAGTACATTTTTTTAAATAATTAAAAAAAAAAAAAAAAAAAAACAGTATCCTAAACCAACCCAAAAATAATAGATTAGGTTGTGAATTCTGCTCGGATGGCTCGAATCAATAACCTAACCAATCAAAAAAATTTGGTTGCCCCAAAAGATTACTCCGAACTAACTCAATTCAACCCAACTGATGCAGTTTTTGAAGCTACTTTTCATAAAATTTTCTCAAATTTCTCCTTTTCTCAACCACTTTTCAGACACTTTCTGATGACACGTCAGTTACTTTTTGATGACACTTAGAATGGTTGGAGGTTTAAGGATATATATAATTTAGATTCTTAAATGAATGAAAATTACGATAATTTAGTAATCCTGTAAAACAACACACAATCTCACCAAATAATGGCATTCCCTAAATACTTGTCATTGCCCTTCCTCTGAACTACCTTATGTGCATGAGAAAAGCAAAAATCCCTTGGGGTCTCGATGTGTTGTGCGACACTGAGTCGGATTATAAATTATAGCACCAAGACCTGTAGTAATGAGACGTCGGGTTAGCTAGAGAACTAAAAGCTGTTGCAGCGGAGAGGAGAACCCAAAAGGCCTTACTTTGTCCTATGTGATGCAGCCTCAAGGTCGCGTTGACAGAAATGTGGATGACTGGCTTGCAAAAATACTTCTCCAAAATTTTCGTCTATGTACAGTCTCGACCGGTTCGAATCGTGGCTTTGATGTTGATCAGGCTTCTGCTAGTTTTAGGCGAGGAACAATATTCATAGATTGAAGTTCCTGCATACCAAAACAATTATCGTGACATTCATAATAGAACAGATCGACTTTTATAGAGAATAGAACAGTCAGTGATCTATAGTCACAAGGTTTGAGCTGGATGGTGATCCTTGTTCTGTCAATGTGGCAATCCATAAAATGGAAAAATTCTACTTCCTAGGATATTTTTACATTTAATATCAACAAAAAAGCAAACTAGGCTATCAAGTACGACACTTTAATTTGGTTAGCGTGTCTATGTCCAACCAAATACTTGGACACTCGGATACGTGTTGGACACGTATTGGATACTCAACCTATGGTAATATGTGGTAATATAGAACAAAAAAAAAAAAAAAAAAATTAAGGAAGCAAAATACATCAAACTCATTTTATTAAGCAAACAAATGCAAAAATTTTGTGAGCAAATTACATCGAATACATTTTTTCTGATATAAAAATAGGTATATATATTTTTTTAAATGCTTACTTTAATAAATGTATACTAGCCGTGTTTATGTCTTAGATTTGTTAAAAAATGGCGTGTTATCGTGTTTGTGTCATGTTGTTCTATCTCATATCCGTGTCCAAGTTACTTAGAAACTATGACTTTGCGATGCAGACAATCGAATAGAGAAGAAATTTTTTTAAATAACAAAAAAAAAAAAAACCCGACCCACCTGGATTAAGAGCTTGCACGCATATGGAAGTTTCATAGTGGATATGTTATCTCCATTTTTACATGAAGAACAGATTCCCGCTTTTAACTTGTGGTTGTAGTATCCCAACAAACCACAAACTCTGCAGACCTGTGCCAATAAGTGGGGAGCATCGTCAACTATAAAGAAAGTATACACAATATTATCATTTTTTTTTTTTTTTTTTGCAAAGAACGTATACAGAAAATTATCATACAAAGTATCGATGTCAACTGTTCATAGTAGCATGATCGTGTCTAATCGCTTTATTATTATCATTATATATATGTAAAAGTAAGAATTTAAGGAAAATTTTAGAACTCTCATAATAAATAACCACTAGACCTTTTTCATTTGTTGTGACAATAATTTAGAAGCATGTGCAACTACAAGGGGCAATGCAGGAATAAAAGAAAAGAAAAAGTACCTGAACTTCGAAAGGATCACTTGAGACCATTAAACGCTCAAAAATCAGCATACTAGCACCATACGCAATCAAACAATCGCGTTCCATTTCTCCAACTCGAAGTCCTGAGAAATAGACAGCTACTTGAATATGCAGTACCTCGTACACTGAGGAGAAGTTATAAATAGTAACTAAAAGATACCAAACCTCCATTCCTGGCTCTCCCTTCTGTTGGTTGTCTAGTTAACATGACACGTGGACCACTACCTCGAGCATGCATTTTGTCCAAGACCTATTTAACACAAAACATTAGACCCAAAAAAAAAAAAAAAAAAAAAAAAAAACAAAAAAACAAATATCTCATACAGTAAATAATGCAAACCCAAATTTCTATTTTGAAAAAAAGGTGGAAACTGGAATGAATAGGAGAGGAACAGAATCTTACCATGTGCTTTAACTTCTGGTAGTAAATTGGTCCCATAAATATATATGCTTGTAATGGGCAACCTGTGATACCTAGAGAATGAAACAACATATCAGCTTCTAACAGTCAGAGAAGCAAATGTTGAGCCAGAGAACAAAGGTCTCGGAAAATTTTCTTTCCAAATTTCGATTATTTAGCATGCAGAGAGTGTATTCACAAGAAAAGGTACGTGCTACACCTAAGGAAACTCATAGAAGCAAAATTGTGCAATTTCATTCGATCCTTAATGGGGGCTAAGACTATAATGAAGTAAACCTAACAAGACTATGCCTCTAGCTATTCGCAGCACACCGTATAAGCAAGATGTCAAGATAATCACAACCAGGCTAAACATGTCCCAACAGGGCAGCTTCCTCTGGCATCAGAATACATGGCTAGATCTTTGGCTCTAAAGATCATGTGTTCCCTAGAAAATTATGCAAGCATCCCAAAAGTGTTTTTGTCTATAACTTACTGGTTTCCGTCGTGTAAAAAATTTACAAATAGGATCTAAATTACCACTTTTGAAAGTTCAACGACCACAATAGACATTTTAAAAGTATAAGAATCAAAATAAGCAATAGTTAAAGATATAGGGACCAAAATGGACACTTTAAAAGTACAAGGACCAAATGTAAAGCTAGGAGTAAAATAGGATTTGAACCTTTAAATTTTCATAATGTTAGATAAAGAATACAGACTTTGTCCCGATATATCCATCTTCTTCATCAGGAATCTATCTATTTTAGTTAAACAACCCTAAAAAGTTCAACTAGGGCTTAGATTTTATCTTATTGCTCAGCTGATCTGTGTGAAAAAGGTTAAACTCAATCCCATATCATTCAGCTGATCTGGATGATTAAAGGCACATAAGAGAACCATCACAACAAAGTTCTCTATGTTTCAACATAAACATTTCAACTTTTCAGGTCACAATGCATAGGAACGGAAATATTAGAATGTTTAACAGGACAAAATCAAATAAGAAATAGGACATTAAACTTCTCAACGTGAGAGTAATTAACCCCCAGGGAAGATAAAAACCTGAGTAAAGAATATCTTTCCCATTGTAACTGAAGCCTCTCTTGACAAGAGTCTCGCTGAAAAGGAGAGGAAAATAATTCAATAATTCTTGAAAGACCATAGAAGACGGTGTTAGTGGATGTAAAGAAAGCACCTTAATACCTTATAGCATCAACTTTGTCTGCATGACCACTTGGCTCTCCAAATGCACTACCATAGTGAAACCTACCACATGAAACCCCTGCTTTTCCTCCTAGGAGTTCAATCATCTTCCCCACTGTCATTCGACTGCAGCAACCAATTAATAACCATTAACACTAGTAACTTTACATGCTTTAGTAAGTGGCATAAATCAAATCACAAACTTAAGATGATGCTTTATGCAATTTTAGAATTGTGGTTGGAAAAATGATAGAGAAAAAGAGCATAAGCCATGATATGGAAAGTAGAACCATCGTCCACTTTCTAAATTAATTATATTTTTATCAGGAAAAAAATGAGTATAATGCAAATCATGTTTGCGAAGGAAAAAATAAACAAGATCCTGCTAAAAGAACAAGCATACATGTGCTATAACATAATTCACGAGGAAGCAACTTGACATAATTTTTATGTTTGCATACCCTTGTTATACAAGAATTCTTTTCTATAACTTAACTATCTAGTATTTAATACTTTTAATTTTTAATTATATAAAATAACCCTACATTATTTTATCATGCAGAAAAATAATGAGAACTAGGTAGTTATGAATGCATAATAAAAATTTAAGAATTAGTCATAAAACAAATTTTAAAAAACTGTGTAGAATTTATATGCATATGATAGATAGAATAACAACATATAATTTATATGCATACAACATTTCTAGCGACAGGAATTATGGAGATATGTAAATCAACACCCCTCAAGGAGACTTGAAAGTTTACCTTGGGAATCCGTGAGGATTCATAATTAGATCTGGACAAATTCCACGTTCAGAAAATGGGAAATCTTCTTGTTGAACAATTGTGCCACATACACCTTTTTGTCCATGTCTGCTACTGAACTTATCACCAAGCTGAAGCATGCAAATTAATGTGAGGGAAAGGTTCCATGAATGAGAATATTGTTATTCAAGGTGACCCTAGATAAATATTACCCACCTCTGGTCTACGGGTCTGGCGAATCAAGAATTTGATACATAAACAGTCATTCTTATCTGTAGAAAGAGCCACTCTATCAATCACGGTAGGCTCTCCTTCAGAACCTTTAAATATTTGTCTACAAGGCCTATACGCACTGTAATAAAAATAGAGTAAGAACTAATGGCATCAGTAAGACCTAAATGCACTAATAATAAAAATAGAGTAAGAACTGATGGCATCAATGAGACCCGTCAAAGATATCAAAGGACTGCAACCGACCTATCTGGTATTCCTGGTAAGGGTGTCCCTTTCGTTATCATGGGGGTTTGTTTGTTGACATAAACGTCGTTTGGTCTAATAATCTCTCCCGGAGCAGCAAGTCCATCATCATCTAATATCTATAGAAATAAAAGGAAAAGTAAATGTCCAAGTGTTACAATGTTATATATTCCAAACATGAAGAACATGATCTTCAAAATGGCCTAAAAGAGAATTCGATGAAAATTCCAGAAGCTTTGTTAGAGTGGTAAGTCCACTTTAGATCACAGCTCCAGAAAAAATCTTAATACTCAGATCAATTTGGTATAGAACTAGATAAAAAAACAAATGAATACATGATTTGCAAAATAACTATTGAAAACATGAAAATTACAAGAAAATCCTCCAGTTGAGAAAGATATCATTTGCAAACTAAGTATTGAAAACAATAGATAATGAACGCTGGAAAGATACTTATAGCTTGCTACATCCATTGTCACACCAAGGCTTAATCACTCACCAAGCTATAGATTTCATCAAACTCACGTTCAGGTTCACATGGATTCAATTTCACTTGTTTGTTGATTAAAACAATGCAAGGATATATCGAGTAAATTACAAGGGAAATAAATTTTCTGAAATTAAAATTTAAGAACCAGTCCTATTGGAAAGTAAAAGACATGCAAAAATTAGAAAAATTGCATCAATTTTCCAAATAGAGATGCAAGCTTGACCAATTTGACCAACTTAGTCACACCTTTCTGTAGGATACTCTGATAACAATTTTGTAATGTACAATAGATTCTTGACCCATTATCCTTCCACCGATATGTTTTTGAAGATGTAACTATTATACTGGGACATGCAAAGTCTATTGAAAAATTAAGCAATTAAGTTCCATGCCTTCAATTCCTTGGCATTTTCTTCGTTGTCATTTGTTCACTGAAAAAGAGCAAGAAGGCTGTAATTTCCTTAAGAACCATGTTCTCAAGTACAAAACCATGATGGAGCGTAAAATACACTCCAATTTGACGTAGTTACAATTAGTCTTTGGATCAACTGTGGTTAAGTTGTTCTTTCAAAGGAAAAAAACTGTAGTCAAGTTGTGACTAAACTTGTAACTTCCACGAACTAATGAGCAATGTCCAGATTGCAGCAAAAGAAAATGCACAGTTCATGAATAATGGGAAAAAAACTGCTAACGTACAAGGAAAATTTTTAAGTCTGAAAAACAGCAAGTATACTGATTTCAGGAGTAGAGGCCAAATATTGAAAGATGGTTTGCATCCTATTGGTGGTCGTGTCAATGAAGAAAGCCATAATATCCGTTCTTCCTTTATGAAAGTTAAGCTAGCTGAGTAGGAGATATAGTACATACTTGACTGAAAAGGCTTGGTTAGAAAAGAGAGAAATGTGAGGGTACTATTACCCATCATATAATTGAACAATGAATGACCAGAAATAGTTGAATGGAAAAAATAACTATTGACAGAAGCATACACAATAATCCATATAATTCCAGTAAAAGAAGCTATTAATGTGTGTATTTTTTACCTGCATATTCCCCGAATAATCTTCGTTTCTATTCGGCCTTACTATCCTGTCAGCAGTGTTGTTTTCATACTTCTGATTGACAGAAGAATATCTGCACATTGTAGAATATATATGATTACAAAGAACATTCTTCCTGTTGAAACTCTAACTTTCAAGTTTCACACTTTAGGACCTATCTCAAGCCATCAAACCTATTCATGACAGGGTCCAAGAAAATAGGTAAAAGCTATAACATGCAGCCAAAAGAATTTTGAGCTCCCCAAAGTTTATTTACGTACTTCTTAAAAACAATACAACGACCAAAACCACGATCAAGTGACGATTTATTCATGACGATTGCATCCTCTATATCATAGCCACTGTAACTCATGACTGCAACAGTTGCATTCTGCCCTGCTCCAAGCTTGTCATATCCAACCTAATAGCAAAGTAATTAGTTGTGCACCCATAATGTTTGAAGCTCAAAAAATATACATCATACCAACCAGCTCAATAGTCCTCGTTGTTAATAAGGGCCTCTGGGGATACACCAGCAAGTACAGTAACGTGTCCATTCGTTTTAACTGCAAGATACAACATGATTCTCAAAGCTACTAAAGGGAACACATCGTTCAATGCGGTAGCCCTTCAAGTAACATAAATACATCCATTCTAGAAAATGAAAAGTACTGCAGGAAGTCTTGAAAGAGACTTTCGTGCAAATTGTTATCAAGGTTCAGTTAAAAATGCTAGGTTTGCAAAATATTGGCATCCAGCACCTGCTGACCTCTCACAACAGCTTAATTTTTTTTGCTCCAACAAGAATTTCAAATCTATTATAATCAAGCTAGACGAAATCTATCCATATTTCAATGATCTTTTACCTAGTTTTTAAGACAACAACCAGTTCCTAGGATCGATGATTATTTTTACTCTGTAAATGTCAAAAAATTACAGGAATCAAATTTGAACGAGACAAAAAAATATATATATATCGCTTTCACACAGGGATATGGAAGTACAAAGAAAGTGCTAAGTTATCACTTAAGCAGAGAAAAGAGAGCTGCAAGCCAGAAATCAATAATTAAAATAGTTACTTGCCTGATTGTATGCGATGTTTCCCATGGCTTGCTTTCCCATAGCGCACTATGAATAAGAATACAGTTACTTAAAGACTGTTAAATAATTAATAAGTAGGGAGAGAATCATGGAGATCGTAGAAAACCAACCTGATATGTGTTTCTAGGTGATTGGTTATGATGAGGATATGGAATTAACCCAGCTACAACGCCTAATATGGTAAAGGGCTCGATCTCAATATGAGTTGTTTCCAGTGTAGCTTCTCCTTCATACAAAGCAATCTGAAAAATGAAGCATTTGGTTTGTTTTTGTTGATCAAACAACGTATCATAATCAAAGAACATCAGACAGTTCAGTTGTAAACATACCAAAGCATTATTCTCTTCGTTCACATCAAGATACTCGATTAAACCTTCCCGTAAAAAATCATCAAATGTACGGACTCCATCCTGGAAAAAAGTAAAAGTGACCAAAAAAATATTTTCATCAGTAACTCTGAAGGTTTGATGCAAAGTAGGAACAAAAACGCCAGCAGTAGTTGAATGTACCTACCGATAACTCTTTCATATGGTATTCTTTAATCCTCGATACACCTTTGTCAGCAATGACAAGCGGACGACAAACTCGTCCTCCATCAGAAGCAATGTATACACAGTGCTGATACATTAACACAGGCTTAGTGGTTCGCAAGTGTAACAAATATCAGGAAAAAAAATGAAGATGGAAATCATGTCCCATTCAAGTATGAACATGGTCTCATGAAAGTATTGTCTCAATTACATGTAATTCATGAGGGAAGTCACATTTCCACTGCAAAAAATGCAACCTTTCTACTTCTTGCGCAGAAATATTATCAAACATTTTCATATACAAGCTCATTTCAAAGCAATAAAATGCTACTTGATCATAATACCCTTGCCCAGAACTTTGGGCATCTGAAACGAAAAATGCTGTTTGAATTTCTTCAGCAGAATGAGTTATAAATTGAATGTAACAATATATGTCCAAATTAAGACTTTAAGTTGAAGAACACTGCAGAGTGTTATCCATAAGTGCTAAATACTATACTGAAGCATTGAACATAAGAATAAACCTAGAGTGGCTGGCACATTGTTATAGGAGAACAAGAACAAAAAAGAGACTAACCTGCTTCTCATTCACAAAGACACTGACAAACTCGCCAATTTTTCCAGCTCTCCTCAGCATTCTCATACCAGTAGCAAAGTACTAAAAGGAAGAAGCCGACAAGTGTGAAACAAGAAGAAAAATTTTAATCAATGAACATGCTACACTTATCTGTCAATCACGGAGAGAATGGAGTGTAAACTATAAACTAGAGTTCAAGAATATCTTCACCTGAGGCCGCCGATGTTTGCCAAGGATACGTCCATTAAAAATAACAAGAAATGAATTTGGTGTATGTAGCTCTTCTGCAGAAAGAAGCTCCAAGTCTTCGACACCCAAACAGTAGCACTATTGATACAACAATGTACAATTCAAAATTCATATAAAACATTGGTACGTTGAACAGCCATGAACTTCTTGAGAACAGCAAATAAATAAACACAAAGCCCCAAGGAACACACGAGAAATAGAAGAAAGCACTCAAGAAACTAGGCTATATCGATGCATCCCCAGTTGTTGAAGGGCTTATTGGATTATGATTGTTCAAGAAACATTATTAAATAGACGCAACAATTGCATTTTTACTATTTCCTATGGAGAAGTTGAAGGCTGGAAAACTATAAAAAAAGTGATGCAAGGGTGATCGAATGTTAGGTTTCAAGATTAGCAAGCACGGTTACTAGTTCTTCATTCAGTTAGAAGGACTACTTATGTGCATAGCTTGATAGCTTGTAAATGAAGAAAAAGATGACTCTTGAAAATACGGGGATTGTGGATGTTATCCTCTCTTCTTTTGGCATTTAATTGAACACAACCCAGGAAGGATTATATCAGATTACTCCCCTTGCTTATGGGATCTTGCATGTATACTTCCCTCTAAAGGTAGTCCTATTTTGTATAGAAGAGACCAAACTTTCATGGAGAAAAAAGGAAAAATACAAGGGCATCCAGAAAACAAAGCCTACAAAAGGAACCCACCTAAAGAAATGATTTCAATCAAGTAAAATAAAGACCAAGCGTATAATTACAAAAGTTCTTAGAAACCAACACTCGAAAGGAAACATGGAATCTGGCGGTGGACCAAACCTCACTATAAGTCTCTCAGTCCCTCTAAAGATCCTCTCACCACACATCGACTTCTTTATGGGTGCTAGGCTGAATATTTCTTCAGCATGAATCTTTGACCTTCATTTTGTTATATGACACTTATGGTTTACCTTGTTCTTGAATCTTTTAAGGTGTGGATTAGAAATAAATAAAAGGAAGCCATGCGGCAGTTCACATAAGGAGAATATATTTTGTGAAAAAGAGGGCCCGAATGCGATTAAAGAAGTTATAGTTGTGAGCAATACCAAAGAAATTAATGGGCCTTCTTCCTGATCTGTCGTTACATGAGTCATCAGAGCCAAGTTTTTTACAAGTCCACAAGCCTCACCTTCTGGAGTATCGCATGGACAAAGCATACCCCACTACAGCAATAAATATCACAAATAAGTCAGAAATATTTTGTACAATAACAAAGAAATTATTGTGGACATTGCTCTTAATAATTAGACATTAAGAAAAATATCCAAATAGCAGTAATAATTATTAAGATAAATCTTTGCATGATTGATGTTTACTGATTATCCTTACCTGACTAGGTTGTAGTGCTCTTGGTCCACTAACTTTCCTGGACTTCTCAAACTGTGGGGAGACTCTAGTCACATGACCCATAGTAGAAATAAAAGATAACCTAGCAAGAACCTATCGACAAGAGAACTGCATTAAGTCAGGTATGTTTAAAAAAAAGTTAAAAGTGACTGGATAAATCACAAAAAACGAATAAGCGAGCATTCTCATTAATGAAAATTAAAATTCTCAGTACAGAATAAATTATTGCTAAGGAGAATACAGTACAAATTCTATGACAAGAAGAGAAGGAAAACAATGAATACAGGAATGTGAAATAGGATAAAGTGCGTAGCACCAAAGACCAGGGAGTAGAAGATTATGAGTGAAATTTACAAGAGGGATGTATAATCCATGATGTTTACAAAAGACCTTTCCAATCTGCAATGAGGGAGGTATAACTATAGAAAGTAAAAATATTAGACAGAGAGGAAAGATACACAATGGGTTTGAAAGTTGGGAAGCCTATTTGCCGTGAAAGGTTATTGTATTTGAATTCTATACATTAGCTTATAGGGAGAGGATATTTTGTCCTCTTCTAATTATCATAAATTTTCATCTATTCTCTTTAAATTTTCTAATAAAGAAGAATGCTTTAATAATTGACTGGAAAAAGAATATAAAAGATCACACTTGAAGTCTATGACCAAATTCCTTGCATGCAAAATAACTCTTAGAAGTGTTGGTTTCAAAAGATTGAATGTCTTATACAAAATAGATCCTGTTCAGTTGTTGACTAGAGATTTCTAAACAATATGAATTGAAGTTCGAGATTTTGGCCGGGTGAAAATGCTTTTGTTATCCACTCTAGGCTGCCAGGAGAACTTCTCTCCATTTCTTTTGTAATATTTCCACTTCAATCAATGGAATATGTGCTTCTCTTACTAATGCCTTGGAGATATGGTTCATCTCGAATTAAAATTGTTTGTTTTTTTAACAGGAAAGAAACTTGAACAATCTAATTGAATATTAGGCATAAAAGTGTGGATGTATATAGAACAGCAATAATAAGCCCTTACTCAACTGATGTTACCTTTATCCAATGATAGACCAAGAAATAACAATTTGGTCAGGGAAAAAGCTCAGAAATCTTCCTCGCCAAGTTTTCAAGTTTTGTGTTATACAAGATAGCATACGCCAACTGAATTGAATGATAAAAGACAAAGAGAAGAACAATGACCTGACTCATCCCCTTCCGGTGCATCCTGAACCTTTTAACATCCCAATTACCAGTTGAAAGGGTCCTTTCTAGCCCAAAAGAAATAATGTTTGAATTCAGATGCTGCAAAAGACAGATATTTATTTAATGATATCTCTAGAGTAAAAGGAAAAAATGTGTTTTTCAATAAATTGTTGTACTCTTCCAGTTGACACTAAAAATTGTTACCACCCAAGCTTGCCATTATAGATGGGGGAATCTGCTACCTTTCCTTCTATAATTTAAAAGGAGTTAATATAAGATGCCAAGAGGGTACACCTCACCCCTTTATTCTTCCACCAGCTCAAAAATCTATATAGCTTGTTAAATATAATTATGAACCAACAATCCTCAAAATTTCTGCTGCAGATCACTTAGCAATTTGAAAATAGATTCTAACCTGAGAGAAGTCAAACCGACTTGACCTACTGTGCTTTCCAAGAAGCTTATCAACTGTCTTCTTCACTTCACTAACCATTGTCTTGAATAAATCCTACAAAGAAAAATTACAAGTAAACACTTCAGTTTTTTTTTTTTTTAATCTTTAAAGAACACAATTAAATAACAAACAGCAAATGAGAAGTCCACAGGTAGAAGTAAATAGCATATACCTCAAAAAGTAAAGAGATCAACTGACCAGATAGCTCCAAACGTTTGTTGCCCACATAATCCTATACTTCAACAAGAAACTACCCTTTAAAATTATATCATGTGTTGAACAATTGTTAAGCACATTAAATACATCAAACACTAATTGAGAAAATTGAATAGAACTAACAATTGTCAGGCACGTATCGAACACTTATTATCACAATAAACACTTGCTAGACACTCGTGAACATTTAACAAATAATTATTGGACACAAGAACAAATCAAGGTTGCAAAGATGCTTCTGCTTATATAGAATATCGTTACTTGGCAGTAAAAGAGCTTTAGGCATAAGAGTATTAGCTGAATTAACTTTATTTCCCCTGTAAAAGAGATGATTGTCTTATGCTAGAGGAAGTTTAGCCATTGCTAGTTTTTATGCATCACTTTGGATGTTTGTTTCAAAAGACTTATAATTGTAGAATGTTTGCCTCTAGCTGTTGTGCTATCTCAAGCAATTTCTATAATTATTCCTTTGCAAAAGCTTTTGACAATTTAAAAGCTTTCTTATAATTCCCTTGCCTTGTGGGGACCTCTTGTCTCCTTCTTTTGTACCCTCCCTCTTTGATAATGGAAAAAATTACACATACTAAGTTCTCTGATAAAAAAGAATTCTACAATATTACAGGAAATAAGATAATTTTTTCAGATAATAACTTATGAAAACAATATTAGTTTAGTCAGCTGCAAGTTGAATTTAATTATAATCTGCAAATCAGGAGACTGATAATAAAACATTCATGTTGGGAAGTTGCAACTTAACCTTGTCATCCATAGCATCCTTATTTAAAATTGCATCCATCATCCGTCTCATCATGACGCCAACATATATGCATTTTGGAAAAAAGTTATTTTTATGGACCTAATCAGAGAACACAATTGAAGAACATGAGCGGTTAAAGCAAACAAATATAAGAATCAAAACAAATTAATATGAGAGAAACTCCACTCACTGGGACATTGGCAAGAAAAACATCACGAAGTATCCCTAGAGCCCTTCCTTCCTGATAAATGAATCAAAAGAGTGTCACAGTTACTATTTTTCCTTCAAAAGAAGCATATTTATGTAGCAAGCATAGGGTTAGTATCTAAAAACACAAAAAAATTATATGAATTGCATAATCTATTAAAAAACTATGCTTCTTTTAAACACTTTGTACATCCTCCTCTGGATCAACACCTCTGGTTCCCTATTATGAAAAATTTGGTTAAGAGTGTACCAAAACAAAAAAAATTCAACTTCCTTGTTGGAGTTTGAATCTTTGAAATTCTATTATGCCTTCCGCCTCTAGGCGTACAGGTTCCATCCTGGCTAATTGGAGAGCCCTCAACTAACCCATCAAGTTTTTAAATCATTTCATTTATCAATAAAGTCATTTTTATACCCAAAAAGGAAAGACAGCAGCTAAAAATGTATCCCAAATTACTATAACTTGCACTTCATACTCAAAAACTTAAAATGAATGAGAAAGAAAAAAACCTTTTCTGGAGGAGCACTAAAAAATTGAAACTTCTTCACCTGTCAGCAAACAAACAAAATTCAAAAAATTCAATATAGCATGCCAACAAAACAATGCACAAACATGCCCGAGTATAAAGGAAAATAAGATGTATAAATATCAGATATGAATAGTTCTAGAGCAACGGGAAAACAGAGCACCCACATAGAGATTGACCTAGGGCATATAAAAAATTGCTGAGTTTATAAACAAGGCATCACTTAATCTAATTATGGTTAATATCAAACTAGAGAAAATAACACTTGGAACGCTCAAGTGTAACAAATGAAAGAAACCCCTATGAAAATGATAATATTGAGATGATGGTTTATATCTTAACAAAGGTAGTGTTGAAGTTCGTTTATTGATACAAACTAATTCCCTAAGACGGCGGCAACATTCCCTTAAACTTGAGTTATCAATATCAATAAATGAACTAAACAAATAAAACCACATTAAATATCAATAATCAGTGGTATAAAAAATACAAACCTTTGTCTCAAGATACTCTAATGCTTGTTCTTGTGTATATATTTTTTCCTTCGCACATTCCTACAATAATAGTGCAATTGTCAAAGAGAAGAAAAAAACTATAAAACTGACAAAGGATAACGCATAAAACGGATTCAAAACTACACAGCCTATAAAACAAGTGCAATAAAAGTTATATCCATACACTCAAAAGCTACAGCATAACAGTTTCAAAACAAGTTTACATGCATATGCATATACATTTCATCAATATTAAGTTAGTTACACATAATGATTGTCAATAAAAGAGAATATAAATCATCATTTAGTAGGCTACTTTGTTGATTTTGATAAATTCTTTCAAGGAAGATTCTCAGATAGGATCAAAAACAATAGAAAAGTTATTTTTGGGTTTTTTTCATCATTTTGTTCATGGAGGGGATCAAATAACGCCAAAGAGCTTGGAGGAAGACCTTATTTTGGCTCTTGCTGGTTGCTTTTTTTAACAAGGATTTATAAATCTAACTTAGCATGGAAAATGCTTTACTAATGTTGAAGAATGATCAAGAAAGGAACTATAACGGTTAAGCTATGTCGTCTTAGGGTTTGAAATGATCAACGAAGGCAGAAATTAGGGTTTGAACCTTCGACCTCAAAGAAAGAAAATGTCGTCTTAACCATTAAGCTATGTGCCCTCATCATTTATTTTTATTATTTGAACAACAAAATGAAGAACTAATCTAAGCTGAATAAGGTCAAAGACTTTTTCAATCATTGTAATTAAGTGCAAGGAAGAATTCTCGTTAGTAGTTGGGTTGTTAGTTGGTTATTTTCTCAGTGATTAGTTTGCCTAATGAGCTAGCATCCTCTAGAAATAGGAGCTAGTCTCCGGTATTTACAGGACATTTTTGATAATAGAAAAACTAGTTGATATTTATTGTGTATCGTTCACTAAGATGCTAGCATGCTTCATGGAGGGCAATCAGAGAAATTTTTTTGATAAGGCAACCTTAATTCATTGGTTAAAAACCAAAACAAAATAGGATAAAATGGGCGTCTAAAGAAAGAGAAATTTTGGCATGGCTAGCGACCTCAATTGATGGAAGAAGTAGGGCACCGTATCGAGGATCTCTTCCAACCATTTGCACAACTTCTTGAATACTCTCCATTCCCATAGCCTTCAAGACCACCACAATGGGAATCTAGTAAAACCACAAACCGAAAGGATCAAATAATTAATTGAAAAACTAGGCTTAAATAAGAACATTCAAATGAGAGATGTGAATCACTGAAAATACAGAAATTATTCAGACCTTTGGTGTGGTAAATATATTGAGCTGGAGATAGATCTTCTCATTTTCCATTTTAATAACTGTTTTACTTTTTGTTGCCTCTGTGCTGCTTGTAACAGATGCATTTATACTGGGAAGCAATAAGGAAAACTCAGGTTTAAGTTACACAAGCATGAACTTTTAACCAATATATAAGAGAGAAAAACAAGTATTTCAAAAAAGAAATCAAAGAAGAAACGGCAGTAATATCATAATTAGTAATGGTTTTGTGATTTTTATTTGAATGGTTATTGCTTTAGTTTGCAGTTAATTATTTACCTAGATAATAGGTATTAGGTAAACCTATTAATCCACTATAAATAGAAGGCTGATCTCTTGTGATAGCTTACTTTTTGAATCATAATAAAAGTTCTTTTCAGAATTCTTGGAGATTTTATCCTTTGATGCTTGGTTGCCTCACCTTGCATCCTTCGATAGTGCTTTAATTGACCAAGTTACTCACATCACGAAGAGATTCATTATAAAAACAACTATGTACCAACCAAAAAAAGCATCCAAAACCATATGGATCCACGATCCAGTACAAGCTCAAACAATGCCCATTAGAATCAATTTCTAATTCTATGTAAGCACAATAAACTAGGAACCTAGAAGACATACTTATATAGAAGAGAAATAGTAACCCTTGTCTAACTTCACAGAGAACAATGATCATGCAAATGAGAAAAAAAATTAGAACATCAAAACAAGATGCTTAAAAAGTCTACTCACTTCCCCTTTTTGTCAGTATCAATGATAATCCTGTTCTTTGAAAGTTGTTCTTGAATCAAAACTACCTGGCATGGATGGGAGAATTTTACAGTTTTAGCTGTGTGCAATTTTAAGAAATAGATAAAACAGAACGGGAATGATGAGTATTACTTAATGAAGTGAAAAATGATAAAATCAAAGGAAATTGGCTACACGATGAACAAATGACAATTTTCTATGCTTTCAAGTTTATTTTGGAGATCATTTTTGTAACAATTTTTCATTTTAATACATTTTATGTCATCTAATTTTAGAAAGGTTAAATTATAAGTTTAGTGCCTAAATCTTCACAAGCTAAGTTCATATCCATTTGATCCTTAAATTTTAAAAAGTATATAATAAGTCTATATTTTCAAATTTGTGTCATTTGGTCCTAATACTTTAAAAGTGTCAAATAGGTCCATAAACTTGTACGTTCAGTGACTAAACTCATAATTGAACCTTCTAGAAGCTACTACCTATAAATATTAGAAACCAAACATCAAATATCAGACCGAGTGTGCTATCTAACTTTTGACCAATCTAAAAAGACAATAGTTTGACCCGTACATGATAATGTTTGACACTGTACATGAAATTCGAACATCTAGTTACTACTTTTTTAATAGTACAAAAATAGTTAAAAGCATTACCTTCTCGGTGCCCTTGATTACAAAATAGCCGCCAGGATCAAGTGGACACTCACCTAAAAACACAGACACCATTCATGACTATCCATCCCATAACAAAACTGAGAAAAGAAGCAACATATAATAGTTTAATTCTAATTTTTTTGCCACAAACCAAGTCTTGCAAGTTCAGCCTCATCTTTTCCATATAAAACACAGCAACGGCTTCGTAACATTATAGGCATCCTCCCAATGGCCACGTCTTTCTGCAATATTCAACTTACGTATCAGTATAAATACTCTAAATCAGGTATGAACATAACCTTGTACTAATGTTTATACCTTCTCCCTTGGGGCTTTTTGTGCATGATGTTCTTCAATGTATTCTATATCAACAAGTATCGGAGCGGCATATCTAATGCACAAATATATTTTTTTAAAAAATAAAAATCAGCAATTATATCACAATGATTTAAATTCCTTCTATGTTCTAGCATTGAATCAATATGGTAAAAATATATTCAAAAGATTAACTGAAGAAGAATACAATGCCAACTTAGCTCAACTAGCACAGTGAAAAATATAGGTGCAATTGAAATTTTGAAACAATAGAACAGTTGGGGAACATCGCCATTACTCATAAGCTTTTTTGTAAATCAATGCAGAGGCAGAACTAAATGGTAATAACATTCACGAAGGAACCATACGTAAGGTCAGATAAGCGGCACATATGAGGACTAATAGATTCACTGACAGCATTCATGGTCACAGAAGGCTCGCCAACTCTTACATCAAGAAATCTGCAAAAAAAAAAAAAATTGGGAAGAATTTCACAATAGCTAAAAATAAACAGAGGAGTAAATAGAGATGATTATAACCTAATGATAAATCACTCGAAAGACAGTTATATATACTGAGGTACATGAATGAAAAACGTGTACCTAAGATAAATACTCGGATCGGTGCTGGATTGAATTCGATCATTGGCCTTGACTATCTTTTTAATTTCTGTATTCACGAAGTAGTTAAAGGAATCCAAATGTTGCCGAACCAGACCTCTTACCTGAAACCAGATGATCATTAAACTACATCCATTAATAATCATAGGCTGAAATTTAAACAAAAGCAGCGTAATAGAGATACTTTCGTGGTTAAACATATAATCAAGCAGTGTGATGATTTCTACCTTCAAAAATTCAGGAAGAAGTTGAAACTTGTCGACGGCTGACTTGATAGGAAGGCCAAGGAATTGCTTGTCAATGTCCGAACCGATTGCATTAGGATCGTCGACTTGCTTCCCGTTCCTACAGATTTTGCATGTAGAAAGTAACTGATCAGTAATGTCGGAAAATTGCAATTCATCATCGATGCAATCAAATGAAAACGAAGAAACAAAGATACTGAGAGAATGCGGTTGGATTAACTTTGAATCGCCGCCCGACGGCTTCACGACCATGGCTTCTGAGCTTCAGAGACTCCTTCGAACAACCGACTCCGTGCGAGCTAAACCCTTCCTAAACCTTTTACACAGCGATATTCTGAATTTCGGCTCCCCTTCGTTGCAGTTTTAATTGGTTTTTTTTTTTTTTTGCTTTAGTCAAAATATTATATTATTTTGATAATTTATTTTGAATTTCATTCAAATATTAAAATTTATATCTTCTAATAGTTTATTATTAATTTTTAAAAAATTATTATTATTGATTGGTTTTCTCTATAAATTTTGAAATATGTTTGCGTTATTTTTTAAAAAAAAAATAATGTTGAATTTTAATTATTGAAAATATAAAATTTAAATTTATAAAATATTAATTTTGAAGCTTGAAATTACATTCCCTTCCTATCAACAAGATACGTTATCTAAAAGACAAATCAAAACCCGAGAAAATTATAAATTTAGTTTATGATTTTTTTAATTTATCTTAATTTTTAAATTTATGCTGATTTAATTATTTACATTGACATAAATTATTTATGTCGACGTTCATTGTTTATAGGTCTGATTCATATTACATGTGTTTATATTTCATTAGTATTCTTTAAAATATTCGAGCATTGTGTTACTCTTCTATTTTACGGTTGCGGTGTCGATTAAAGATCGTAGAACTAGGGTAGTTGCATTTATTTTGCAAGTATAGGTCATTGTTATTTTTTATATATTTTTTTATTTATTTTAATTTGCTTTGAATATTTATCTTGTTATAAAATTATTTTTAAATGAATCTCTCCAAACAAAGAGTTTACGTCATACATTTGATAGCAACTTTGTTTCAGTAGAACCACACCTTATAGATTATCTACAAACATTTAATGTAAATTTAAAAAATTAATGTCTTTTTTTTAAATATTTTTTTAATTAAAAAAAGTTCTTCTATTTTCATCTCAAACTAACTTTTTAAACTTTAAAAGTATTTAAAAATATTTTTTAGATCGAAAAAATTCATGATTTTTTACATTATTTTTGTACAATAGAATATTTTTTCTTATTTTTATTTTTAGAATTTAGTTGGTTTAAAGTAAACATTAATGAAAATTGGACTACCGAACTCCGAGACTTAAAAGCTAACCTTTTATTTTTTTTTTTTCCTCAAACTTACAGCCCAGCTTTAAAAAAACAAAGCATTGAACAAAGATGTTCATAAAAATGTTCCATAAATCAGCTTAAAACCTTATTTCTGCCAGGCCAACCATGTCTTTAACCTCAAGAAATTGGCTTCAAAATATAGAGTTTGCAGGCATGAGAATTCACAGTGGCTGTCAAATTCGCTACAAAAATAGTCTTCAAGGTAGTGTGCTGCAAAATTTCATACACAATCAGAGATTTTTGTGGATACATGAATGATGTTGTTTGGGGGTGCTAGAAAATTACCTCCCAAAGATCTCTTGCTTGAACGTTACTGTTTGGAGGGATTCCGATGTCGTCCCATTGGGCGGTGATCGAACTGCGCCATGGGCCACGGTTCAGCAACACGAGTGCTACTCGGTAGTCAGAGAGAGGTCCTGCCCAGACCTGGAATAACAGTAAACAAATGAATGTTTAGCTCTTCTTTGTTCTACTACAACAAAAACGATGATGATATGATAATGGTAGGAGTGTGTGTTAGAACTTCACCTCTAGGTCGCCTTCGCTTCTGACCTTCTTGGCCTGGATACCGAGGGGATCTGTTTCAGGAATTATCAAGCAAAGTTGATGAGATTGAGAAGCGAGCAATACCATGGATGACCCGAGAAAGTGTAATGATCATTCATACGTATTTTGAAAATAAACCACCGCACCTAAATGGATGAGAAAAGTTTGATGGTGATCATATGGATTAGAGTGTTGAAAGGAAGAAGATGAGGAGGGGATTTAAAAGTCATGGAGAAAAAAGGATCGGGGTTGCTAAACCGAAGGGGCTCTGATATCATGAGAATATTTGTTAAAACCAACCCACCTAAATGGGAGTGAAAGCTCTTTATTTATAATCATTTACAAAATCAAATAAATTACAAAGGAAATAGAGAGAGCAATAAATAGATACACGATATTCGATATTTGCCTATAATAAATGGTGAAATATGATACCTATACTAAACAGTAACGGAATACTAAATATCCCCAACCATACCAGATATATTTTATACCTTGGTTAACTGCAATGACTTCCGTGTTTGTAATGATCTCCTTTGTTTCTTTTGTTAGATTCCTCAAATCACAACCAAGAAGAAGGGGAGCCTGCAACACCACCCCACAAGAACTATATTAACAACCAGGTCATTTTCAATCTTCAAGAACATTTAAGTTTCTGCAGCCCAATACCTTGGAAATGGCCCAAAGACTAAAGTGGACAATGTACTCATCTTTAGTCATCCCTCCATTTCCCACCTCAAGCATATCAGGATCTGATAACAGTTTGAAAGAATGATTGATCAAAATATTCCAAAGATATTCTACTAGAAACGATTTGGTCTGATATGTCGAATACACTACCGTTCCAGCCACCAGGCCGTGCGAAATCGGCATATGGTTCATTAAGGTCTGCTCTAGAAATCATACTGCAAATGCAATCTCCAATGCTTTAATCCTTCAGATTCAGATGCTAAAATATAAGAAACTAAGCAAAACCTTCTTTGAATCGATACCTTTCCCATGAATCGTTAATGTCGTTGGTAGTTCTCCAGCTGTTTCCTAACTTATCACCCCACAATGCAGGGTGCAAGTCTCCCCTGCAGATCAAAGCAAGAGAGGAATTGTCATAAATGAGAATAGAAAAGAAAGAGTTTCATATGACCATACTGAGTTGGGGATAAGTAGGATTAGCTATACCATTCACAAAGAGAGAAGAAGATGGGTCGCCCGGCCTTCATCAGCGCTCGAGTCATGACCGGATATCTGAAAAAGAAAAGATATTCAACAGGCTGCTTCACCCTTCACACTCCAACAATGGCCAAACGAAAAAAAAAGTGAACTGATTGATTTATGATTGTAACAATTGCATTACCTAACGGTTGGCTTAATGTTACCATTGTTGCAATTATCATACTTCAAATAGTCAATCCCCTGCCAAATAAAGTAATGTTCATCAACAAACTTCAAGAAGTGAACATAGTATGCTATGATTTGAAAAACTTGGTAGGGAGTATTCCCTGTTGTTCATACCCATGAAGCAAAGGTTTTAGCGTCTTGTTCCTCATGACCAAGAGAGCCGGGCATGGTTTTACTGCAAGTAAAATACCTGCACATATGCATGATAATTTAATGCGTGAATATGGAAGATCGACTTTACACAAAGAGAATATGCAAAGAAATTTGAAAACGCTAAAAATGAAAATCTATACTAAAATAGTCCTCTTTTTCCCTATTAACTTTCAGAAATTTTCAATTATCTTTCATGTGCATTAATGTCTCTAAGATACAGTAGAGTTGGAATTATCCCATATATTAATTCAATAAGCTAAATATGTAAAACCTATCTACTTTGCATAGTCTTGCCCCTAATAAACAGTAAAGTAGAAAAAATATGTACATAAACATAGAAGATAAATTAAGACTTGAAATGTAAAAATAAAATATAGATTATGCAGTTGAAAATTATCGTTACCCAGCATCAGAATAGATTCCAAGCTTAAGACCCTTGGCGTGAACATAATCTGCAAGAGCCTTCATGCCAGATGGAAACGTCGATTTCTTCGGCACCAGATTACCCTTAAATCATATTAAAAAGAAGTCAGAACTCCCAGAGACATAAAATCAAACAGTTCTCGTGCAATCTCAAGAAAAAAGAATGTAACAAAATTACCTTATCGTCACGAGCTATCTCAGCCCAGCAATCATCTAAGAAAAGTCAAATATCATTTAGAGGTTACCTTTAGAATCTTGAACTAGAACTATAAGAGAAAGAGAGAAGAGATCGGCCCATACCGATATTGACATATTCATATCCAAGCTTCGAAAGCCCAGTGGAGACCAAAGCATCAGCTGTTGAACCAGGGCTTTTTGTTATTAATTATTATTTAGTGTTTTGAGAGCTGAAGTAAGAGAGATATTGGATGATGAAATTTACCAGTATCTTTAATCATGTTTTCATTGATATTGCATGCAAAATGATTCCAGCTATTCCATCTGTCCAACAACAAGGAATTTTCAAATTAAAATAAGAACAGTTTCATCAACAATGTTCTTTATTCCATTTCCTCCAATCGGATATTACAAATGATCTTAATTAATCCAAAAAGAAAGACAGAGAGAGAGAGAGAGAGACCAAGCTCATCTCGCTAACAGAACGAAAAGGACAAATACAGAGAAGAATAAGATAATTAGAGAAGTATGTGCCAAATACGTCAAACCTTTCTCCTAGTCTTCCGAATATAACAAAATAGCAAAATTAAGAAAATCTCCCAGAACACTCTTTACCTAACATTTCCACGGGATAATAATCAAAAGTTTGAAACAGAGAGACGAAAAGTCGAAAATCTAATCGGTTCGAAAAGAACTACAAATTAACATAAAAAATATACAAATTCAGTCAAGTAACCAGCGTCATCTGAATAAAAAACAGAGAATATACATCAACAAACAAAAACAAAAAACCGATCAGATTGCGAAAGATCAAAGCACTCACCCCATCGGAGGAGTAACTCCAAGGCCATTTGCAAGCAGATTCCGCCTCAGCAACTCACCAGCAGCGGAGATCTCAGCCAATCTGGAAGTGGCCAAAACACTCACCACCATTACAGAAGAAAACACTAAAACAAACACCGCCATTGCCGCTCCTCCGCAGTAACTCCGGAGCTCCATTTCTACACTTCAAAGATCTCTCACTCTCCGAGAATATCGTCTTCGTCAGTATGCGCAGCGTAGAAATTGAAGCTCTGATTCTAATGATCGTGGATAAGCCACTTAGTGGGAGTGTCAGTATTTATAGTGACTTCTGTAATGCAATGGAATGGACCGACTGATTTTAGTTTCTAAAATTCCGAAATTGCCCTTCCCGTGTGGATCGAATCGCAGAGTCAGATCGTTCTGCTTTAGTGGCATTGCAAATCATTATCACTTTGAATGCGACTCTTCCCTCTTTAATTTATCATTAAAAAATAAAATAATAATAAAAATAATAATTTCTTTTTTATTATATAAATATATATATATATATATATATATATATTGATTTAGTTTTATATATTTATATATATTATATATTATATATAAAGCTAAATTAATACACATGCCTTCAATAAAAAAATATTCTTTTATCTTAATTTTTTTTTTAATAATATCCTTACACTCTAATATATATATATATTAATGGAAATTATTAATAATTTGTTTTAAAAATACGTTTAAAATTTTTAAAAAATAACTTTAAAAAAAAAACCCCTTAATTTCTTATCTAATTTAATTTTAATTATTTGGTTAAAATATTCATAATGAAAACACGTGGCTTTATAATTTTAGGATTTGTTAATATCTTCCAATTAAAATTGGACACGTGTCAATTTATAATTGGTTGTAAGTTTAATTTCATGTCAATTTGTGACTAATCAAATTCTTAATTTTAATCATTATGTTGATCAATTTAATTCCTAAGTTAAAAATTTTAAATTATGTCTTTGAATTTTGTGTGGTTTATTTGACCTCTGTTTTGTTTTTAATATTTATTTTAATTAATTGAGCTAAGATTTTGAATTTTCTTTTAATTAAACAATGTAGGTAGAAAATTATTTAAATTATTAATGTATAATTTCCACCCGCTCTCGGAAGGTCCACGCTCGCAGGCTTCTAGGTCTACCCTAAACAACTCGACTCATTGATAGTGTCTCATGGTGAAACAGGGTCTGAGTGCAAAGTGGCTCTCGATCTCTCTAGTGCTCCCTTCTAGGGGGCTTATGCTCGATCCATCACCGAGTACGATTTTTTAGACTATTAATAAATTATTATTTTAGGAAAATTATGTGGTAATTTTTTTTATGATAAGATTTCGTTCATATTTAAAATGGAAAAATCAAGTGAAAATAATTAAATTACTAACAAAATCTCTAAATTAAAAATGGATACCATTATTATTTATCATTCAATAATTTAAAGAAAAAAAATACCGTAAATTTTAAAAGTCAAACTAGTAACAAACCCGATAATCTCAAAATTTTAACTTATTTAAAAATTAATTTACCCATCAAAATTATTTTAACTCTAATAAGTTCGGAATAACATTTTAATTGGATGATGTATGTTCAAATTGACCTCCAAAATTCATATTTGACATAGAAATAAAACAACTCTCAAATGCTATCTTTTTTTTTTTACCTTTTTACCCTAAAAATTTACTCTCTCTTTTTTTTTTTTACCATTAGTGGAGAATAGTTTCAAGGCTGTTTGGTTACAATCAAAATCATATCCACGAACTTGTTTTTCTCCTCCTCTTTTTGTTTGGGAGTGTTTGGTTTGTGGAATAGTGGGGGCTGATTTCTAATCTAAGAAAATAAATTAATAAAAATATTTTCTCTATTTTTAATTGAAATAAAATACTTTTCAATTTTTAAATATTCCAATAATACCCTTCAATTTTAGGAATAAAAAAATTCAAGAATAAAAATAAAAATAATATTTTGTTTAAAAAAATAAGTTTGAACTTTTTGAAAATGTCATTAATACCCTTAAACTTTTTAAAATTTTCAAAAATACCCTTACCATTAGTATATGAACGAAACGGTTAGTGTCACGTTTAAAAAATACTCGTGTGAGCTTTCAAAAGTAACATTAATACCCTTATACTTTTGATGTCCATCTTAACGAGTTGAGCTATGTTGAAGGTAAGGGTATTTTTAACGTTACGTTTCATGGATATTTTTTAAACGTGATTCTATGCTGAGGGTAAGGGTATTCTTCACGTTCAAAAAAAGTTTAAAAGTATTAATAAAACTTTTGAAACTTCACGTGTATTTTTTAAATAATGTACTGACGGTTCTCATCTAAAATTAACGATGAACGTACCCTTCAAACTTTTGAAAGTTTAAGAATATTTTTGAAATGTTATATAAAAATTTGGGAATATTTTTATTAATTTATTGGGTTATTTTTAATACATTTTTTAGGTCAAATTTGTTGGGTTTTTTTTATTATTATTTTGAAATTTATGTTTTGTTTTTATTGATTGATATTATAATTAAGGAGATGGAATCTTTTTGTCTTCAACTCTATGTTGTATTTTACTTAATTAATAATGAATATTTTTATTAAAATATAAATAAATAATTAAATAATTTTTTAACTCAATAGCAAACAAATAATATAAAATAAAATGAATGGATCAAATCTCACCACGTCAACCAAAAAAGGTTATGAAATCAATCATAGTATTGGAAAACTAAAAATATAACATGTAATATTTTGAATTATTATTATTTTTTAATTTATGAGTAAAAATGTATTAATTCTTTTAGATTCAAATTTAAGTAATTAAAAAAATAAAAATTTGAAAGAAAAAAAATATATATTTTGGGTTTGAAAATATATGGTGAAATAAATGGTTTTTATTATTATTTTAAAAAAATGAAATAGATATTATTTTGAAAAAACAAATTGATTTAATAAAATAACAATGATGAAAAGTGATATGGAGCTTTGGGATATTTCGTTTGATTTGATGTAAATAAATTTAAAGTATTTTATTTTTATTCCTTTTCGGCACTCATAATTCAACGCCACCCTTTTTTCTTTTTCTTTTTCTTTTTCTTTTCATACTTTTAATTTTAATAATATTTTTAAAATTAAAAAATTTTAAAACTCTAAAAAAAAACACACACCTTTATAAAAAAATTAATAATAAATAAAAAGCTTATTTTAAAAATACTTATAAAAATGTTTCAATAATATTCTTTTAACGTTGAAAAAAAAAAAGTTTTAAAAATATCTTTTAAATTTTCAATAATATTCTTTAACTTTAAAAAATCATTTGTTTAAAAGATATCATTAATACCCTTTTTAAACACCTTTTAAAGCCATAGACAAAATAACGATTATAATAATAATAATTTTTTAAAACTTTTTTTTATTATAAAAAATAAAAGAGTTTTAAATGTTATTTAGAAATATTTTTATTAATCTAGCGAATTCAAAACAGTTTTAGAAAGAAATATACTGAAAGAATTAGGAGTGTAATCTGATTAACACCAAAATCAGAGTTGATACAAGAAAAGGCTGGTCGAAAAATAATAAAAATCATACGAGCCAAGAAAAGGTCGGTATGGACGTAATAAAATCCTGTATTTCGGTCTCGTGAGATTGGTCGAGACGGGCACAAACGGACCCAAATACTAAAATCACAAAGGAACTAAAGAGATATAAAGCTTGAAAATAACAGAAATGGGGAAAACAAAAATAAAATGGATGGATATAAACCATAGTCACACATAGTACAAATGATTTATAGTTCTAAACACACAAAAATTTGGGAATTTCAAGAACAAAAGAGCTATGAAAGTCCATTCAATCCTTTATTCGTCCTAACATGAGAAGATTGGATTTAATAATAATAGCATAAACTCTTAGCTCTTCAAAATTACACAGACAGCAGTCCAAGAAAATCAAGGGGTGTGTATAACCCACCCCCTTACACAACAGGAAAAACAAAGTACCGGCTCAGCCCTGTTTAGGAGAAATACTTAATAACTATGCTTATAATAATTAGCAAAATGATAGGTTGAGATCTGAATGCAAGGATAAATAAAGGTAAAGGAAGACACCTGGGCAACTTCTTGAACACGGGGCCCGATGCTGCTGAATTCGGTCGTCTATTTGATTCATTTCACAATGCATATCTTGATGACCGAGGCAGCTCCGATACGGTGAAGTGCGACAATGGCGTCACCTGGTTTGCACAGTCCCTTACCTATGGCTGATTTCAGAGCAGCCTCTAGTATCACTTCAGTGGATTCTGCATCAGTGGCCTTTGCAGATCCTTCAGCCAGTATAGGAATCAAACCTCTGTGGATCAGGCTGTGTCTGGCTGGGGATTCGTCACTGCAGGCCCAATCGAAAGAATCGGTAGTTAAAACTGGAACGACGACTGAGAGGATTGGGACAGCTGGTCTGTACTTAGCAACCAACTTGGCTGTGGTTCCACCACGAGTCAACACGACGATGAGTTTTGCTTTTGCCTTGTTAGCAGTTCGAACAGCTGAGGATGCAAGACTTTCCAATGGGCTCATTGGAAGTGGAGTGGACCTTATCATCTCCTTGAAAATGACCCCATAGTCCAAGGATGACTCAGCTTCGATGCAAATACGTGCCATGGTTTTCACAGCAATTTCAGGATAAGCCCCAGCTGCACTCTCACCACTAAGCATAACACAATCTGTGCCATCAAGAACAGCATTAGCGACATCTGTGGCTTCTGCACGGGTTGGCCGTGGAGATTTGATCATTGATTCAAGCATCTGAGTGGCTGTAACCACAGGTTTCCCAGCAAGATTACACTTGTAAATCATCATTTTTTGTGCCAAGAAGATCTTCTCGACTGGAATTTCCATTCCAAGATCACCTCGAGCAACCATGAATGCATCAGTCTCACGCAAAATTTCATCAAAATTGATAACTCCCTCCTGGTTCTCAACCTTGGGTATTCACATTAGAAGAGAAATTACCATTTGATCCAACAGATATAATGATATTGGAAATGAACATTATTGTTAAAGAAACAGACCAAATAAAAAGTATATCCTAAAAAATACTATTGGAAGACGAGTAACAACTCAGGACCCACCCAACTAGCCTACAAATAACGCAACTAAGAATTCAAACCTTCGAACATGCCATGTACATATATGGAAGCAATGACAACAAGGATTTCAAAAGGAAGAAATCAACAAAGCAAGGCTCGCCAAACAGCTTCGAATGAACTGACATTCATTAATAGAGACGATTTTTAAGTGATTAAACAAAGCAAGGCTTTCCTATTATGCTTGCTTTTAGGCATGAAATGCTAATTTCCCTGATGAAAATGTATATCCAAACTTGAAGTAATTACCAATTTGCAGTCAAGCAACGCATGCAATAAAACCCTGATCTGGAAGCACAATACATACCTTTGACATCAGTTTTATATGCTTGGCATGGGGGCCCAGAACCCTCCGGACATTCACTAGATCAGAACCCTTGCGAACAAATGAGAGAGCAATCATATCAATACTGTTGGGAACACCCCAACCAAGAATATCCTCTTCATCCTTTTTTGTTAGGGTGGGAAGGTCCACAACCACACCAGGAAGATTCACATTCTTTCTTTCTCCCAACATCGCAGTGTTTTCACAACGGCATACCACCTTCCCAGCTTCTGTATCACAAGACAAGACTGTGAGGGTGATGGTGCCATCTGAGCACAATATATTATTTCCTGGTTTCAAGTCCACAGCCAGCTTCTGGTAACTCATTGAGATCATTTTCTCATCCCCCTTGATGCTATAATCCGTAGTTATGGTGACTTCCTCTCCTTCCTTCAGTTGAACTGGTTTCCCATCCTTCAAGAAACCAGTCCGAATCTCCGGTCCCTACCATGATGAATAAGAGGAGCATCATAAAAAATCAGTTTGGAAGTGCTAAAAGAACACAAAATTGAGTAAAGCCAGTATGTCAGGATGTTTTGAACTCTTCACAAGTGCGTGAGTTATCTGACCCTTCCTTTTAGAAGTATATTTATACTAGTCTATTAGTATAAACAGTACAATATATTATTTCCTGGTTTCAATGCATGGACTAGCATAGAGATTTAAGAAGCCCAGTAGTAAGAATTGTGCATGAAAGGTAGCAAAAACACGGCATATGAACAGGAAAATTGACCTAAATAGACAGCATCTTCACATTAGACATGCAAAGGATTACGGAAATGTTGTAAGATAACTAAAGGCTTTGTACAAGTTCATAATAATCAATCAAAATATACCAGATTCAAATCAAGTAACAAGCCTAACTATTTCTCATGAAAAGTTCTAGATTGAATACTTTTTGTTAACAGCATTTTATTGGCTTAAAAAATTTTAGAAATTTCAAATAGAACCCACATTGTGCTTCTTTGGAATATAGGCGACAGAAAAAGGAAATGAAATACAAGATTGGCTCCAAGTTTCATCATGGTATTTAGATGTGGGTTCTCCTAAATTTAGATGGTGCCATTGGATTTGTTGATTTCAACGAGGTGTCATTTGAAATGCTCTTTAACCTAGCAACTGGATTAAGATGCAACAAAACATGAATATTTCATATGCCAAAATCAATAATCCAAGTTAAGTAATCAGATCCTGCTTAGTTCTTCCATCCATTTCAGATCACCCAAGCCAGAACCAACGAATAATTTTCAAGAATATAAAGTAACCAGATCCTGACAGAATTGCATGGCTAATCAGTTTAAAGATAAGATCATAACAGGAGAAAGTGACAGACCTTGGTATCAAGCATGACAGCACAAAGGATTTGAGTATTCTGCATGGCGGTCCTGAGGTTGTCCAAGGTCTCTTGATGATACTCATGAGTACCATGAGAGAAATTGAAACGAGCAACATTCATGCCAGCCTTGAGAAGCTTCTCAATCATAGCCACCGATCGGGAAGCAGGTCCCAGAGTACAAACAATTTTCGTTTTGGGTATACGCCCATCATTTGGAAGTTCCTTAAGAATCCCCTCAATATCAATATTGGCCATCTGCAACTATTTTTCTCTTTCACACTGATCTACTTCCTCTTCCCCTAGGGTTCTGTTAAACAAATCAGAAATCAAACAAACCAAAAGAAAAAAGAGAGAGAAACACAACAAAAATAAAATAAAATAAAAATCAATCCAGAATAGGTAATAGAATGAGATCCGAAGAACAGGAACAACAGAGATGTTAAACAACACGAAGAACAGAAATTTCGGAAGAGGAGAAAAAACAGGGAAACATCAAAACATTAGAATCAACATCCAAAAGACGAACAGAAACAGAAAAAAAACAAAAAAAAAAACAAAAAAACGATCGATAGAAAGCTTCATTTACCTCTCGAACTACAAACTCGTATGATTCTTCGGAATCTTGTTCTTCTTATTCCTCAAATCTCAATAAATTTGAACTGTTCGAGCTCTGTGCGCTGGGAGAAAGTACCACAAAGCTTCGGCTACCACCGTTTGTGCTTCTTTACCAATACCGCTCTGTAAAACTATTTATTCATATAGCCGAAGAATATTTGTCCAAATATCAAATTCTTTGACCTAAACAATGGAGTTTTAATATGGAAACTTTCGTAATTAAATTAATTAATTTTAAAAAATAATATAATAATTTAAAATATTTTTCTTAATTAATTAATTATATATATATATATATATATATATTATTTAAAAAAATAAATGTAAAAATCTTTTAATAAACTTAAATTTCATTTACACGACTTAAAATTATTTAAATAATTTTTCTTTTTAATTTTATTTTTATTGAAAGTATTGCGAAATTAGGAGGAGGAAAATAATAATTTAACAAATAAATTATTTATTTTATTTTTGGAGGAAATAATTAATTAATTAATTTTTTTTTTTTAATTGGTGGTTCGCATGAAAAATGTGGGAGGGAAAGTAGAAAGCTGTGTGCGTGAGGGAAGCGCGTGGCGCGGGACTTTCTGGACTAACGGCCATCTAGCCTCTAACTATGGGCTGCATGGGTTTGGAAGCCCCCACGCGCACTTCTAGAACCTTCTTTCACGCGCCGTAACTTGTGGGACAAGAAAAAGAATTATTGAGGAATATTACCCTAAATATTCCACCCGTTTCTCCCTTCTCTTTTTCATTTTCCAATAAAAAATTTTAATTAACCATTTACTTTTTTTACCCCCTGTAATTTTCAACCTAATAATATTTTTACTACGGTAAAAAATAATAAATCTAGTAAAATATTTAAATTTATGTGTTTTTCTCCTATAGTTTTTTTTTATTAACTAATTTTGCAACTCGATGATAATTCTTCACTATTTTTCAGCTAAAAAAACGTGCGGGATTATGTAACGACCCAGGTCCACTACTAGCAAGTATTATTCTCTTTGGGCTTCTCCTTTCGTGCTCCTCGCAAGGCTTTAAAACGCGTCTGTTATGGAAATGTTTCTATACCTTTATAAATAGTGATTTGTTTTGTTCCCCTTTTCAACCAATGTGGAACGTCACATATTAACTCTCCATGAAGAATGAATAGTTGAGCTATATTTAAATTGATTTATTTTTTATTTTTATATATTATTAAGCTAATTATATAAATATATTTAAAAAAATTAATAAAGAGGTAGCCAATTGTTTTATATTAAGAAACCAAGCGCCGACGGTTGTTTTTGGCCCTTCACTTTTCCCCATAACTAATTCACATCTTTCTTATTTTTAGACTTCAATTATTACTTTTACCTATGGTTAAATTATAACCTAGATAGTAAAACGAATCTCTCTTTAATAGATCGTTTTAAAATCGTGAAGTTGATGTACGAAACGGGTCAAAGTGGACAATATCTACTAGTGATGGGCTTGTGACTGTTACTAATAGTATCAAAACCCGACACTAGGCGATGTGCCAGTGAAAACGCTAACCTCTAAAGAGAGGTGAATTGTGAGATCCTACGTCGGTTAAAAAGAAGAGCTAAACATTCCTTAAGGGTGTGTTTTAAAGAGGCTAACCAAATACAAACCAATATGTATTAAAATATTAAATTAAGATAATTGATTTATTAAATATAAATTTAACCCTAAAATTTATATTTTTGTATTTAGTAAATTTAGAAACGGTCAAAAAGTTGAAAATTTAAAAATATTAAAATTGTAAATTAATTTAATATTATTTTATTTTATTTTTTAGTCCCCATGTGTTGAAAATAGACCATTGTTGTCTGATATGATGTTGACGGTTTTATTTTATTGCGTGACAAATAATTTATATATTTTATGTTAATATTTATAATTAATTAATTCCATAGTACGATTTTGATACTCCAAACAGTCACTACTTGACCCTAAATTTATATATTGCAAAAATAATTACGATTATTCTTAAAATTATTTATAATGTCGTGTGATACACCAGTTTAGTTAGAAAATTTATTGACCAATGACCCGAACAGCTTGAATAGAGTTTTTAACCCAACTCAATTAACCTTTTATTTTCGGGTTGAGTATGGTTGAACAGTCGGGTTTTTTTTTTTTTAATTATTTAAAAAAAATCCTATACGTTCACCATAAATGTTACATTAATAGCTATAATATCATAAAGTTCAAATATCAAACGTTTACTAGTAACGATGCATCACTAACATTAATTATAGACGTTAAACATTCTTAAATTTTTTTAAAGTATAGCAGGATTGGGTTGGGTTGTAACCATAGTTTCAGGTTGGTGGGTTGACCCGACAAAAAAATAACCCACAAACCAATTTGAATTTTGATTATTAAAAAATTAAACACAACCATAAACTGAAAAAGTTTAACCCGAACACGACTCTCCACAATGGTATAATATTGTCAACTTTGAATATAAGTTCTCGTGGCTTTGTTTTGGACTTCCTAGAAATGCCTCAAATCAATAGAGAGAGTATTCGTTGATTATAGACCCATGATCATTCTTTAAATCAACCAACGTGAGACTTTCATAAAACAAACCCAACCTAGTTTTTATGATTTGGGTTGTTAATCTAGGTTAGTCGGGTTATTAGATTCATATGAACGCTTTTATCGGGCAAACCTTAGCGAGAATCGAACTATACATGCAAATGACCAAAAAGCCCATGTGCCATTTCTCAATTCCTTTGGGGAGTTTCATTGAAAAGTATCAACTTTTTATTTATTTATTTATTATTTTTTATTACATTTGTTCAAATGAATTAATCATATTACCATAAATGAAATTCTTTTAAAAAAATTTCTCATTTCATAGTTCTTCAAATTTCCACTTTCCATATTTGTTTTAATATATATATAAATAATATATGGATGATTTTTAATAGTTAAAATATATCTATATTTATAGAAGGTTATTACGAGTTGTTACGGTAATCCAAACCCGAACACATGTTTAGGTGTTTATAGTGTTCATATTATTTTGATTACATTTAGGAGTAAACAACTACCATATTTAATAACCATTTAAATTATTAATTTTAAAAATAAGACGTATAATTCATTTATTAATAGTTTAAAATTTGATTAAGAATTGAATGCGTAATAGAAAATAGACTTAAATCAGATGCAAGCAAACTCAGTCTCAATGGAGAAGGGGAGAGTGTGAGGTGGCTTTGCTCTTCGGTCAAGAGGTGGGATGGCGTCCCTGTAACAGCCCAGGCCCACCGATAGCTGGTATTGTCTTCTTTGGGCTTTCCCTTTCAGGCTTTCCCTCAAGACTTTAAAAACGTATCGCTGACACTCTTTCCTTCCTCCAATCAATGTGGGACCGCCCCAAAATCCACCCCCCTTTGGGGCCTAGTGTCCTTACTGGCACCGCCTCGTGTCTACCCCCCTTCGAGGAACAACGAGAAGGCTAGCACATCGTCCGGTGTCTGGATTTGATACCATTTGTAACGGCCTAGGCCCACCGCTAGCAGATATTGTCTTTTTTGAACTTTTCCTTTCATAAAACGAGTCTGTAGGGGAAGGTTTCCACACCCTTATAAATAAGGGTTTGTTCTCCTCCCCAACCAATGTGGGACATCAAAGTCCCACCTTCTTGTCTTGATTGGTAGGCACAATCGCTTGAATCTAGTTCTTGATCGAAGGAATCACTTTTAATAATAATTGCTCTTTAGTTATCAACCATCAAGCATGTTCAAGCTATCGGGTATAGATAGGAGATCCACTTGTTCAAGGCTAGTAGCAAGAGTTAGTGTAATCGAACAAAGAACTAACCAACTGAACGTCATATTTTTATAATTAAAAAAAGGACAATATTCCAAAAACTTGAAACAAAATAAAGTAAGCTTACTCATAATATGTGATTAAACTAAAGTTGAAAGAGTATATTAATGAGATCTCAAGAAAGAGACAAAAATATGTCAATAAAAGAGTAATAACTTGCAAAGAGAAGAAACCAACTCAGGAGAGCCATACCAGTTCTAACTTGCCTCAGCTGACCATGGCTTCTCCTCTAAGATCATTCCTCTCCTTTTTCTTTTTTCTATGTTACAGATACTCTATCCCGAGACGCTGCTAATGACTCGAGCTCACGTCACAGCTGGAATGTCAATCCTTCAAGTTACGGTTGTGTCTTTGACTCTTTCTCTAACCATGGTTTGGACGAAGAGCTCGCCTGCTCGATATGAGGATCGAACCTGACCAAATAAGGAAAGAGTACCAAATGAACTCAGTTTGGTGGAAAATTTGGTGTAGGAAATGGCTGCAATTGTCTTGGTGATGGGAGTATAAAATGTTTACAGAGAAAGCTTACCAGAGGTCCACTAGCTACATATCGGAATCCAATCGACTCTCCGTATTCTTTCCAGAATGCAAACTTTTCGGGCGTGACGTATTCCTTGACAGTCAGGTGTAATGGTGTGGGCTGCAAGAGGACGACCGTGTCTTAAGAATAACAACGAAAGAGTCGACAAGTGAGGGAAAACTCAAACTGCTTATATTAATAAGCTGATGCAGGCTCTCAGCAGACCAAACATCCATGATATACATTAAAACCAGTATAAGCCCTAACCAAAAGAACTAAGAACTCGGCCAAATTTGGCTTGTTTGGTTTAAATCGGTTCCGTGGCATGTAAGTCGAGGAAAACTTATTTCGACCCAAGGAATAAGTATTTCTGCACAGGTCAGATAGTTAAGCATTAACGAACCTGCAAATACTGCCCGAGTGTAAGAATATCGACATCGATGGCCCTTAAATCAGCTAGAGCTTCCTTCAATTCATCGTCGGTTTCTCCGAGGCCCAACATGATTGAAGATTTGGTGATCATTCCCTCCTTACTGTGCTTTGCATGTTTTAGAACGGCTAAGCTCTGGTCATATCTGCACAGTACCAAACTGATCGTAAGAATGTTGACTAGGCAAGGCTGGATTACAAGAAAAGGAAAAAACTGAAGAATGATAAGGATTCCAAATAGGTCTGTGAGATCTCATGTCGGTTGAGGAGGAGAATGAAACATTTTTTATAAAGGGGTAGAAACCTCTCCCTAGTAGATGCGTTTTAAAAACTTGAGGAGAAGCCCAGAAGAGAAAGCCTAGAGAGAATAATATCTACTAGTGGTGGGCTTGGGCTGTTACAAATGGTATCAGAGCTAGACACCGGATGATGTGCCAGTGAAGAGGCTGAGCCCCGAAGGGGGTGGACATGAGACGGTGTGCCAGCAAGGATGCTAGGCCCCTGTCCCACATCAATTGGAGAAGGGAACGAGTGCTAGCGAGGATGTTGGGCTCCGAAGGGGGTGAATTATGAGATCCCACATTGGTTAGGAAGGAGAACGAAACATTTTTTATAAGGGTGTGGAAACCTCTCCCTATTAGACGCGTTTTAAAAACCTCGAGGGGAAGCCAGAAAGGAAAACCCAAAGAGGACAATATCAGGGCCATTACAAGGTCGAAGCCTTTGTTTAGTGATTTTGATGACATGCTAGAGCACGAAACAAAACTACAGAAGGGCTAATGAAATAATTATTTCTTCAAAACAAAGTCCAATTGCAAAGAATGAAATCACAAAAACCAGATTCCATCACACCCAAAAGTTCTCGGCTGTAATTTATAAAAGAACTTTTACCATAACGAGTTTAAAACAAACATGCCATCACACCCAGGATCCAATGCAGCTTTTCATCGAGTTTCGATAGAACTCGAGCCATTTAGACCAGAAGGAGCAAGAAAAAAAACTACTTAAAAATATGAATGAGCATCAAGCATGATAGCGTTCGTAATTACAGCCTATTCGACTTGAGAAATCCTTGTTGGTTCTTCAGAAAGCAGATGTCACAGGGTCTGAGTTATTGAAAGGAGTAAGCATGTTCTTAAATATTACTAAACATAAAACTACGGACCTTGTTTTGTTTGCTAACATTTAGAAACAAGCTATATATTTCTTTTGAATCTTTTCAAGGATTTCACTAAACAAATGATTTAAGATTTAGGAATCTTAAGGCAATACTATATTCAACCTTGGGGACATGTTCGCAAAGCAAATTAAATGATGATGCAACATACCCAGCTCGAGGATCTCTAACAATTCGTTGAAGACGTTTCACGGTCTCAACATTATGAGCAAATACATCTAATCCTGAGTGCACTAGAGTCTCTACAGCCTTCAAGTCACCTCGAAAATCAGAAGTTAAACACTCGACCATGATCTCGGGCTTAAGTTCCTGCAGAATAGATTCATTAACATAAATCAAACTTCTAGTAATTTTTATAAAAAACCCTTCAACAATTACAGGATATGGATAAGGAGATCAAAACTATTGTAGCAAAATCTGTTCGACCTTCATAGCTTTGACCGTCTGAGCAAAATGTCCGCTTCCTCCATCAGGAATATCGTCACGATCTACACTTGTTAGGACTATGTAATCTACACTGATAAGGAATATAGAAAAAGAATTCAATATCATTAATTTAAAACAAGTACATGAAAATAGCCAATAAAAGCCAAGCAACACTATTTCATTCGACTTCCTCTCATGTTGAGATGTTAAAGTCATTCAACCATTCCATAACAACTCTCTCATCTTGCATCCGTAGCAGGACATCGAAAAATTTAGATATCAACAAGAAGTATATACATATACAGCATAAAATATATATGTATTTTCACGCGCACAAATCGAGAAATGGTCCAATTTGTTTTTGTAACTACCCGAACCCACAACTAGCAGATATTGTCCTCTTTAGGCTTTCCCTTTCAGCTTCCCCTTAAGGTTTTTTAAAACACGTATGTTAGGGAGAGGTTTTCACACCCTTACAAGGAGTGCTTCGTTTTTTCCACACCCTTATGAGGAATGTTTCGTTTTTTTCCACACCCTTATGAGGAATGCTTCATTTTTTCCACACCCTTATGAGGAATGTTTCATTTTTTTCCACACCCTTATAAGGAATACTTCGTTTTTTCCACACCCTTATATGGAATGCTTCGTTTTTTCTACCCCTTACGAGGAATGCTTTCGTTTTTTCCACACCCTTATGAGGAATGTCTCGTTTTTTCCACACCCTTATATGGAATGCTTCGTTTTTTCCACACCCTTATAAGGAATACTTCGTTTTTCCACACCTCTATAAGGAATGCTTCGTTTTTTCCGCACTCTTATAAGGAATGATTCTTCCCCTCTCCAACCGATGTGGGATCTCACAAGTATAATCTATATCAAACTCAAATACAAGCATAATACAAAATACAATAAGCAAAAACACTCTTTAAGTACAAGAAACACCCATCCATATTCACTCTTTAAGGCAAAAAGATACAGGTTAATTATCTCATACCCCCAACTGGCAATAGCTTTAGCAGTGTTAACAGGCTCCATAGGATCAGGAGGTGCAGGGTTTCTGCTAGTCTTTACAGCACAAAATCTACATCCCCGAGTACATGTATCCCCAAGAAGCATAATTGTAGCAGTTGCAATACCATCCCCTCCACCATTCCAACACTGCCCAAGAACATAAGAATCATGAGGATAATATTCATCCCTGAAACTTCAATATCCTGCATATTTGTTCAATTATAAGCTACCCACATTGACATAAACCCAATTCCACCTATTACAAACAGAAAACCAAATGAAGTTCAGATCAAAATTTCCCTAGTGAATTCAAGCTTCAGAGAAAAGTTCTTGGAATCACTGATATGAAGTTAACAATAATAACCTTTTCTATGTTCTAAGAGAGAGAGAGAGAGAGAGAGAGAAACCTCTCCAATGTTGGGGCATTGGGCCTCTTCACAAACAGTATTGAGATTCAATCGAGACAACGAGTTCTTAACCTCCTGAAACTTCTCTCCCTGAGGAGCTCGTTGCCTCAACCAACCAGGCTTCTTCACAGTCGGATCTCTGCCAGTGTAAGGCCCCATTCCTCCAGGATACGGACCAGCCTTGGAAGAAATCTCTGGCGACTCCATAACCTTACTCACCTTCGATACCGGAAACGAAGAAGAAGAAGAAGAAGATTCCACCGCCACCTTGGAAGAAGAAGAAGAAGAATCCACAGCATCACATCGAATCAGAGGACAAAAACGGCCGAAATAATTGGAGAATCTGTGGGGTTTAACGAATTGGAAAGGGGAATGAGATGAAGTAGAAGAAGAAGGATTGGAAATCGAGAATGAATAATGAATCATTGTGAGGGAAATTCGTGGGAAAAATGGGAAGAGCTATGAATCGAGGGAGAGAAGCGATTATGGTGAAGAATTTGAAGCAATTGGTATGCCTCGGTTTCTCCACCCAACTTCCCACTGCCTTCTGTTTCCCATTTTCCTTCGTTTGCTTACCCAATTGATATTTACAAACATAAATATATTCTTTTCTTTCATATATATATATATATAACAATAAATAAATAAATAAATAAATACACGAATTAATCGATACATTATAATCGACCGTTATGTTTATAAACTATGAGAACCGAATTATTACATTATAAAAAACGTTAATTTCTTTTATTATTATTATTATTATTATTATTATATGTGAAATTAGAAATTAAAATTCTCAATCTAATTTTATAAAAAAATTATTTAATCTAAATAAAAAAAATGAAATTGTAAAAGAAAAACATCAAGAACAAAAATGTCGGGGTTCATAGATTAAAATAAGTTTTTTAAAAAATAAAATGGAAAAATGTAAGAAAAAATGAGTCTTAAAAGCTTCATTTTTAAAATATTATAATTTGTAATGAAAGCTTATAATAATAAAAGGGGTTAATATGTTTCTATGCTACCACATAAAATTACAATTATATGAACATTTTTTAGTATAATTATTAAATTTAAAGGAAAACTATGAAGGTGTGGAGGATGATTATGCACAAAATTGGTTTATAGATTTTTTTTTTTAGTTTAAATAATAATATCCACGAGTCAATGAGCACATTGAATTATTCTTGTGACTTAGAGCCCTCACAGCCCATGCACAACGACGCAATTATTAAGGGCACGCTCTACCACTAAGCTAATAGCCCATTTATGAATGTTTTATGGCATCGAGAACTTGATCAAACGACTACTTACAAAGATTTTATCAAATCATATGAACTATTCTTGAGAATTTGATTAAATCATAGGGACTATTTCTCTAACATTTTTAAAATCGCATGCACAAAATTTAACTTTTTTAGAACGAAAAGACCCAAATTTGTAATTTAACCGTAAATTATCATATAAAAAAGAAATTACAAAAGCAAACTTTTTGCATTGAAAATTAACACAACCTTTTTATTGGAACAAGATCTACTCTATACATCGTACCACGTCTTTCTAGGTTCTAATTAACACCAATTATCTTAATCGAGCTCGGGAGACGTTTTTAACGAATCAAAACAGAAAGGTACTAAAACCAAAAGTTAGTTAACAATTTCATCAAATTATCTACCAAGTCATTTCATATACGATGCTAAAAAACTCAGAATCCAACCTCAAATTGCTTAAAGAAACAAAAAAGAAAAAGGAAAAGGGCCTCTGGTTGAGTTATATAGTTATAGTCTCACCTCCCAGAAAAGAAGTACATTCTTTTAATCCTTTTGTTCATCAGATGAGGCATCTTTTAAATCTTCAGAATCTGAAATGTCAGCCATTTTTTGAAGAGAATCCATGTCCCCAGCTTCAGAAAGAGTGTGTAATCTTAGTTTTTCAGCATCTTCACTGTAAACAACAAACAAGACTCGTATAAATCAAACATCGAAAAAAAAAAAGAAGCATTGCAACAGCTCAAGCCCACCGCTAGCATATATTATCCGCTTTGGTTCGTTATGTATCGCCATCAACCTCACAGTTTTAAAACGCGTCTACTAGAGAAAGGTTTCCATGCCCTTATCAAGAATATTTTGTTCCCCTCTCCAAATGATGTGAGATCTCATAATCCACCCCCCTTGGAGACCTAGCGTCCTCGCTGGCATACCGCCCGGTGTCTGGCTTTGACACCATTCGTAACAGTTCAAGCTCACTATTAGTAGATATTGTCTGTTTTGATCCGTTACGTATCGCTATCAGTTTCAAAATTTTAAAACGCGTCTACTAAGGAGAAGTTTTCACACCCTTACAAGAAATATTTTGTTCCTCTCTCATCAACCAACGTGAGATCTCACAAATTTCCACTACCAAAAAGTTTAAAGTCTACGAGTCTATGATAGCATTCAATCATATGTGATATTTAACACATCTTAATAACTCAAGCTAGAAAATCTAAACTATAAGTAGATATTGTCCACTTTGGTCCATTATATATAGCCGTCAGCCTCACGATTTTAAAATGTATATGTTAGGGAGAGGTTTTCGCACCCGTATACCCGTATAAGGTATGTGTCGCCCTTTTTCAACTTATGTGGGATTTCACATGTGCAACGGCTCACAAGAATCTAATGGAAAGTAAGAATTTAAGGACATGAACTTACTCTGTAACGCCGAATATTTCTTTGACAGTTAGCGAGCTATCTCTCGAACAGAACTCCGGAAGCTGTTGGACAGTAAGACAAATTATTAAACCAGTTAAACTTGGGAGGAAAATTGCAAGAGAACCATGAGCAATAATTCCCGAACATTTTTTGTTGGATTGTTTTTGGGACGTATCCGGAACATTCTAATGTCATGACTTGCACCAAAAGCTCTGAAAAGCATGTTCTGCCCTCATCAAATCATCTCTTGTCACGCTAATCGTGTATAGTAATGCAAAGGACACAAACAAACACGACCGCCTATACTATTAATCAAGTATACAGTATACTAATCCTATCCATTGCATTATAATGCAACAGATAGGAGTCTTATATTGACTTCAACTGCCATACTATGTAAACATGTTTTACTTTTAATGATATGCAGTGTTAAAAGAGCTCAGAACATAACGTCTTTTGAACACCTTTTAAATCCAGAAACCATTTCATTAGAGAGGGATAGAGATCGTCAACGATAATTGGTTTGGAAAATATGAAGATAGACTCTTTAAAAATAAAAATAAAATAAAAAATAATCTCATTTTTGTATTTCAATTTTCAATCTTGTGTCATTTTAGACCTTAAGCTTTCAAAATATTCGTTTTGGTCTTTGAACTTTTAAAATAAAATGTCTATGGAACTTCAAAAAAAGATGACCATTTTAGTTCTTACCTTTATTTTGTTTTAGTGTAGGGTGCTAGCATATTAATATGAGCATGATTTCAAGTCATATACGTTTGAGACAGTAAGGACCAAAATTATTTTTTCAAATCAGGGTAAAAAAAGTAGACATTTTGAATGTTTAGGGAATAAAATGCAACAAAATTAAAAGTTCAAGGACCATAACGAACATTTTGAAAGTTTAGGGACCAAAACAGAAAAACAAAACTTAAAAGTTTAGAGACCAAAATGGTTTTAAAACCTTTTTCTTTTAAAGAAAAATCAAAATAGATAGAAAGATCAAGAGAAAGTGTATCATGCATAATTGAAACATGAAGAGAAGAATGGTGAAAACAAAATTGAATTTCAGGAGTTTTGCACAATCTACTGTTCATCCTACCAACCTCAGATAGATAGAAGATTTTGCCGAAAAGGGCCTGTACGGCTAATTTTCTCTTGAAACCCTTCTCAGTATAGCCTGACATATTCATAACAACTGGACCTGAAAAATAAAGAACAATTATCAGAAAGATGAACAGCTTGAATGTTCTTCTTACACCTACCTGTAAATATTTGCTAAAAATATAATTGAAGAAGTAACAGTGGTAAAGAAACAATAATGAAAAACAATTTAAAAGACACTCGCACAAAGAGACAACCTATCTGTATAGTTGATAAGTTACTTTCTTATTAAAATTTTAAGAAGAACCCTTCACTTGCTGACTTTACCGTAGAATAGTTCAGTCTGTTGGGTAACAGTTGGAAGTTCCAGGAATAAGAGCTCATACTGAACCAGAGAACTTGGCTGCAATTCAATAGAGTTTTAAATAAAAGGGTCTGCCCTATGTCACAACCATACTACATATTGAAACAAATAAAACAGCAACCCTCAAGTGGCACCCATCCCAGCCATAGCACCAAGACAGACGAGTGCCATGATGCGATTGAGGAGGACGACGCATCATCTAACACACCAAAGAGATGTGCATTGAAGTCATGCTGAGGCATAAGTACGACCATGACACCTAGCGAAATCACTCAGTTTTTCAAGGTAGTTTCACTACTTTCTGATATATAAAGAAAGTTGACTACTTTTACATTACCACCAAGTCCTTTCTCTCAAATCTTTTTCGAGTGAAGACGTAGGGAAGCATGAAGCATGATAGGAACCTCGATTATTTCGTTGATTTCGTCATGTTCAAACAAATTTTTATTCCCTAATTGTGTTTGTTTTTTCGGACGTATAATGTGCTTTCCAAAGTCCCCCTTGCTAACAATAAACTAAAAGTACAAGTGACAGAATATCCTGTTACCTTTATCTCTCTCAATCCTTCTTGATACCTCATTCAGAATTTCAGCAACCTGAGTGTCCTCCAATGCAGAAGCTTTTCTCAGCTGAATTAGGTTGGAAACTAATTCAGGGTTGAAAGGTTTCTCATTCAATGCATAACGTATATACTTTCGCAAAATTTCACCCACACTGAAACCTGTCTGGAGAGGAAACTAGAAGTTATTACAACTCATAATGTGAATTGTCTAGCATGATGTGGTCTGCTGAAAACTATTTTTAATCGTTACTCATAAGCTGACTTAGATCCTTCGGTAAAATCTGGCTCAATTGGATCTGTGAGACAATAGGGAAGAACAGAATAGAAAAACTTTCGATAATACTCATAGAGCTTGTGTAAATTATTTTTCATATGGCAGTTCTTGTTGGCTCTATTCAAACATACTTCCCTTTTGGCCTTACTCCTTCCTGCAGATTTTCACTAACTGCAGGTCTAACAAAGTTTTTGTAAATTTCTTTAGTTCAAGGATTCTGCCTCACTTCGTTCGAAGAATATAATACGTTTAACTGAAATTGCGACGTTATTTGAAGAACTCAAGGTATTAGCATCCGATTCCGTTGATGACAAGAATCATCACTTCCCATTAAGAAGGACAGCTTCAACTCTATAAAAGAATTGAAAAAATATAACATATCTAACCTTTTGCACAATTTCAGCAAGAGCCTCCGGCTTTATTTCATCCCTTCCTTTCTCAAGCAGCTCATCTACTGACAAGCAGAGAATGGCATTTTTTGAGACCTGAGAAATATCAACTACGATCAGTGTAAACTGTAATTCAAATATAGCTAATAGCTTCCACTAGCCACTAGAATTAAACCCCGATCTCACCCATCTCTATCTCAGTTTCGGTTGAACAACGCCAGTATCACTATCTTCAGGTAAACATCCTATCCTATCCTTCATAACGATTTAGCTTTTTAGCTTAAAGTTCGTAACAATTTAGTTCTTAAATTTAAGTAAATTTACCTCCTATCCCTCAAAAATTTTATAATTTAGTTGCTACCATGAAATTCTATATGAAAAATCTGTGTGATGTAGATGTAGACACATTGATAAATTGCTCAAAGACCAAATGTGCTGTAAAATTCTATGGACTATATCAATAAATACTGAGATCCAATACTTCACTTTCGATGGAATTTTTCATAGTATATGCTAAATCATTCATAAATTCAAATTATAATCATCCTAAATTTTATACTACAAGAACTAAATTGCTATTTCAAGCAAGGACACAATGTCTTTTTTAACACAAAGTTTCACAGTGAAGTAGTAATTTATAAAGCAAGTGAGAGGAGGAAGACCTGTCTCCGGCGTTTTTCTTTAGGGGAATTGAATTTCCGAACAGTCTTAACGAAAGCGATAACAAAAGTGACGCCCAAATAAGCAAGAGGAACAGCAAGGAGCCAAGGCAACGAGCTCTGGCCAACCCTAGGGCCAGGAAGTGCCTGAGTGACAGAACCAGTGAATTCCACGAGGTCCAATGCCTTCTCCTGATACCATGGCAGCTCTTCTTCCACCTCTACGAATTCCTCTTCCTTGGAATCCGTAGATTCCTTCTTCACTACAGGAACTGCATCGGATTCCTTCTTCTTCGCCGCTACTAAGAGAAGTTTTGCGCGCTTCGAGAAGTTGAATGGAGAGAAAGGAGAAGGAAATGGTGATAATGGAAATTTGGAAGAGCGAGGAAGCAATTGAGAAGCATAGGAACAGCAACAGCAAGAGGAAGTGAGGGAAGCCATTGGTGAAGGAGGGATGGAAGCGCTCGCTCTCTGGGCTTTATCGTCTTCAACCGCACCTCAAGGTGCAGACGATTTTGGACAAGCCTTCTAGGTTTCTGACGCGGCTTCTTAATTTATTCCCAATTTTAATAATACATAAATAAAATTCATTTTACATAAATAAATTACCGATTATAATTATAATTTAATTCAGGATTATTAAGAGTAAGTATTGATTAATTTATGAATTTATAAGTGAAGAATACTATCTCCATTTGAATGAGGTCCCACATTGGATAATTTAGTGGAAGATCATGAATTTATAAGCGAAGAATCTTATCTTCATTCGAATAAGGTCTTTTGGGGAAGCCTAAAGCAAAGCCTCGAGAGTTTATATTAATTTGAATGAGCATAAAACTCATCGTGCTCATAGTATTTCATCTGAGATCCCATATAAGCAAAAAAAGTCAACCCGTGGCAACAAGTGGGTTGGTTCCTCCATTGTGACGGGGAGCTCTTGGTGAGGTAACCTTACGAAAAGTTGTTCGATCCTAAGTGTGAAATGACTAAAATAAAAAATTAAGTCAAAACCGTTACTATATATGATAAAAAAAAGTAAACGGTTTTTACCTCTCACCTCCACATGTTAATAAAAACTAATCGAAACGTTACATCACAAATAAATACTGGATTATGATATCGATAGCGATGTATAATTGTAAACAAAATTTAAAAGAAGAATGTTTTATGTAATGTATGAATGTATATATATTGAATAATAATACATTAGGATAATTATAAAATCAATTCAATAATCATAAACATTTACAAACTACAGACTACATGGTGAATGCTAACTTGCTATAAACCCTAATTAAAAGAAGATTTTTGGCAAAGAAATTGAATTTGCTTACATTATGATTTGGGAAGTGCCAGTTCATGTATAACATTACACATTATCTGGCCAAAATTCCCTGAAAAATGCCCTCTCGAATTCCTTCTCTCGAAATAACCTTTCTTCCTCGAGCATCTTCCGCGTCTTTTTCGACATCGCCTTCGCTTTCTTCGACGAAGGACGTTCCTGATGATCAAAAATATTAGAGTATTACTTGTTAGCTATGATTCTTTTCCTTTTATTTGGTGCGAGTAGAGTGAACAAATTATATATGCAAAAATGACGACCATGTCAAAATAATGCAATTTCGCACATCGAGCACATTCAAACTTAATCAAACCTTCGTGTCGTTAACCCATTCGTCTGAAAAGTTTATAGTAATTTCCCCTCTTCCATTCAGCAAATAGATGCTTTTTTCTTGGGGGCTACCAAAAATATATTTTCATGATACCGAAGCCAACAAGTTAAACTCTCTTGGGGGCTACCAAATAATGTAATAGTCCAAGCCCAAGTCCACCGCTAGCAGATATTGTCCTCTTTGAGGTTTCCCTTTCGGAATTTCCCTCAAGATTTTTAAAACGCGTCCGCTAGGGAGAGGTTTCCACACCCTTACAAAGAATGTTTCGTTCCCCACATCAACCATGTGGAATCTCACACCAATATTCTAAGCTATTATGTGGTCAATGTTTAGAGAAGGCAAAAAAACACTACCTATAAATAGGGTCTTGGCTTAGGGGATTCGAATGGAGAGGAATTACGAGACGAGTAACCAAAAGTCGAATCAATTGTAAAGAAGACTAACTGCTACAGTTCTTCTTCATGGTGCTCCCTACATAATTCTATTCGTAATTATACTCTTGAAATTAAACCTAATTGGAAGGTATTTTCGTAAGCTCCTATTTTTTCGAGATACTTTCCCGTCTAAACTACACCTAGGAAATCGATGATGGTGATCAAGAACTTCATATAACAGAAGTTTTACCTGGTTTTTCGTATCAGAGGCTGCAATATCAGTACTTTCTTTAAGCTTCTTCTTCACTTTATCTGCTCCCAGACCACGTTTATTATTCTTTACAGATGTCTGTACAGGTTCCAACCTACCCTGCTTGCATGAGAGGTCAAACAGTTAATTTCCAAGAGTAAACAGGAGGGCGCACTACAATGACCCAGTTACATGATAAGAAGAAAAAAGAACCCCTTTACAAATAAATAAATATATCAAACGAATTACTTAGGACGATAAAAACGAGGGAATTCAAATAATAAATCTAGGAAATAGACGAAAAGACTATCCTTGGTAAATTCTTGATGGCGTGGAGTGTACTTCAAGAGGAAGATTCAAGGACTCTAATCTCCAATATGACATCCTTAACTTCTCTAAAGCATGCAAAAAAATTGAATGAATAATTCAAAAATTCTGAAATGGTAAGGCACCAATGCCAGCAATAATCTGCTGCTTCTTCCCTGCCCTTGCATAGGATGATCATGAATCAATCATCCCGACCGACTCTATCAGGAGAGCGAGCAGAAGCTGCTCTACTGGCCGACTCTAGAAAATTATAGTTTCCTATCCCCACCCCTTTACCCATATATTGAGAAATGGTGGAGGTTCATGTACTTCCCACATGGGGATCAAATTTTTCTGCCATGAGAGTTCTCTAGTAGGTTTTCAGATTAAATTCTTTTATAATCAGCAAACATATATTCATATATATACACATACACACATGAAATTTTAGCAGACAGATTTTAGTAATCAACATTTTTTTAAGTAACTGACAGGTTCAGGAATTTCCCAGACAATATCGGTTTTCCCAATGGAAAAATTCCTTGGTCAACCATATCCTAGTCAAATCGGGGATTTCCCACCTCGACCATTCCCTAATAGCAAAAGTGAAGCAGAGGTTGCCACTGCCTAAACATCATCTTCAATTATCAAACGCAAACTTACTTGCTACACTGCATCAAATTCTCATGTTATAATTTTTTCGAAGTCTAATAAAGGACCTAGAGAGAATGAGTCAAGTCATGGTAGCCACCCACCAAAGATTTAATATCCTATGAGTTATCTTAGCAACCAAAAGTAATAGGTCAGACGGTTGTCCTGTGAAGAACAGTTAGCACGGAAACTCACAAATATTTTATAAAATCATCATAAAATAGAAAAACTTCTGAAGTTACTAGACATTTATCTTTGTTTGAGAATCCACTCTCTCCTTCCTTTCCTTTTATCCCCATATAAAAGCCTACTCATTATTAGCTTAGATATGCCCATATTAATGCATTAAAATTTTGTTAGTTGTATAAAGTTATGTTGCGCCAAAACATCAAAGGTCTAATTTCCAGTTTTGTTAAGCATGTAGTGAAAATTGTATATCGCAAGTGTACGGGTTAAGTATTGTTTCTAATCAAACAATTGCAGTACAACTAGTTTTAAAATTATTGAACAATGACAAATTTTATTTAGAGTATATGATAAAGTGTGAAAACTATAAGCAAAACAACCTGCTCAGAAATTCCAAGGCCTGTTCCTTCCCTCCAACCATGCTTCTTCAAAAGCTTCAAGAAAGACAACAAAAACAACACAAAGAGAAGTCAGCATACAAAACGAAGCTCAAAGATTGGACCGAATAACATCAGTAGAAAAATGAAGAGGTATAAAATGGGGAATAGAATCTAAGCATGATTTAGAAATTCATACACGTAACAGTGAGTGAAAGAGAGAGAAAACCTGAAACCCTATGTTCGAGGAATCGATGGCTGTAGCAGAAACAGATCCCCCTGAGCCTGACTCCAAATCCATCCTTCCTCCTGTGACATCATGATCAAAGACATCATCATCCCAAAGTAAAATGATGGCATGTAAAAATTTAGGTTCTTCCTGAGAACAAATTAGTTGTATTTATTTTCTAGTGCATTGTGAAATCCAAAATGAAAAAGTTTTACGTCAACAAGTGTTTGAATGAGGAGAAAAAAGAGTAATCTCCCTAAAAGCCAAATATTTTACAAAAAAAAGCACCTGTATCCCAATTGGCAAGAATAAAGGACGTACTGTAATTCTAAATTCCTTTGATCTTTTTTTTTTTTTTTTTTGTGTCTGAGTTAGTTTGTGTGCACCTCGACAAATTTCACCGAACAATTGTCTACCTAACTACATTTGGTTGACATGAAAACTCATAGGATATTAAATCCTAGGTAGGTGGCCACCATAGATTGAACTCATTCCATCTTATTTTGCCCTTGTGACCACTAGGCCAACCTTGGCCCTACGATGATTCATAAATTCCTTAGATCAATGTTCCCATAAAAGAGCTTTGAGTACATTTGTTAAACCTTGTACCAACATTAATTGTAACAAAAGTTCCAACGTGGGGCATGGCCCAACAATTAAATCAATCTTTTAAGAGGTCATCCGGTCGAATTCCCTCACTCACGTACATTGTAATGTTCTCAAATCCAACAGAACCAAAAAAATCAGAAGTCATGAGCACATGCTTTTGTAGTCGACAAAAAACCTCCCAGTGTAATAATGATATTTAACTATTGACTATGTGTCTGAGTTGTATGTTGTATGTCTTCCCCAATATAGAGCACCACTTCGATGAGATAGATAGAAATGTTACTTATCAAAAACTCATAATATCTATTTGAAAATGGACTAGCTCCTGAATTAATCAAATATCTAGTCAGAAGTAGCCCGTGCACAATCCTACCAAATAGACGAGTCTATAAATTCAAAACTCCTGTTCTTTAGCCATACTTTGCATCAAGCTCTTTACATTTAAACTGACGGCCATACTTCGAAATCAATACAATACAAATATACGCAGGTCCAAAGATTACTACATGAATTACATTTAAAAATAAAAAATTTAAAAAATTTAAAAAAAGGTAAGATTTTTGGGTGGTGAACACACGTGATACATGCCAAAACTTTGGCTTGAATATGAACAACTCTGAGATGCGAAGTTAATCAGATAGTGCAGCTAGGAGAGATGGCAGCGAGCGTGAAGATCATTAGCGAGGAAAAGATCAGACCTTCCTCTCCAACGCTGGAAACCCAAAAACATCTGAAATTCTCCTTCTTAGATCAGCTAGCTCTGCCTGTGTATGTACAACTCAGCCAGCGAATGGATAGTATTGGGCTAATGCCTTGGATAAGGAAGCTTTCAGGCGGCGGGACATGGATGTTTGATTGTCATCGCAGCCTGGAGCGTAGTAAAGGACGGGTACATAAACAGGCAGAGCTAGCTGATCTAAGGAGGAGAATTTCAGATGTTTTTGGGTTTCCAGCGTTGGAGAGGAAGGTCTGATCTTTTCCTCGCTAATGATCTTCACGCTCACTGCCATCTCTCCTAGCTGCACTATCTGATTAACTTCGTATCTCAGAGTTGTTCATATTCAAGCCAAAGTTTTGGCATGTATCACGTGTGTTCACCACCCAAAAATAAACCAAATTCAAAATACAATCATCGCGTAATACGCAATTCTTCGAGAACAAAAGTGAAAAATTAAGAAGAGGCTAACCTGGACAGAACTTTCGGATGATCTTGATGTCCAGTGAGGAAAAAAACAGAAGTTAAATTCTTAAAAGACTGATACGTTGCCAAACCCTAATTGAATTTAAAACTTGTAGAACTTTCGCACTTCCTCCAAACCCTAATCGGATTCAAAACTTGTAGAACTTTCGCACTTCCTCCAAACCCTAATCGAATTCAAAACTTGTAGAACTTTCGCACTTCCTCCAAACCCTAATCGAATTCAAAACTTGTAGAACTTTCGCACTTCCTCCAAACCCTAATCGAATTCAAAACTTGTAGAACTTTCGCACTTCCTCCAAACCCTAATCGAATTCAAAACTTGTAGAACTTTCGCACTTCCTCCAAACCCTAGCGTTTCAAGCCTTCGTCCCTTTTCCTGCTGAACGGAGAACGCCGTGAAGCTTCTCAACGAAAATTTCTCTCGCGCTCTCACTCTGCCTCGGCGATCATGAATTTCAGATAATCCAACGGGTCGGTGCCCGTTAAGCCCGGTCCAACTGGATCGAACAACCGGCTTTAAAAAAAACCGGGAACGGGGAAAGATCTTCCAATAATATTTTTGGAGGATGGAGAAAATAAAAATATAAATGACGGAAATTAATTGATAATAATAATATTAATAAAAAAATATATATTTACATTTTAACCATTAGTTATTTTATAGATACATTATTTATATAACTAAAATAATATAGCTGCCAGTTTTACACCGTTAGATGTATGAGAATTATTTTTAAAAAATGATATTTATATTAAACAATAATATTTTGTAAATAAATTTTGAAATAACGTCTAACGATCGTTATGCACGACTACCTCGTGGTGGTCTCGATCAATAATTATTTATGTTCGTTTAGTTTATTGTGATAATTTTGAGCTCTCAAAATGAGGATAGAGCAATTTTCTCTTTGTTATGTCGCCCAGTCACCTTCAATCAATAACTCATCGTGATTCACGTGAAGAAAGTCGTGGAAACCTAATTAGGAAAAATAGTAAAATACTAACTCGATATTCTTCGACTATAATTGTCGGTGGTACGTGCATGTATCGACATGTACACATGACATTGTGTAACGTATTTATTCAAACGTTGTAATAAAAGATCATGCACAAACAAAAAATAGATCGAAAGTAACTGAAAATACAACCCGACAAGCTCTTATTGAAAACAAGAGAAAAGATTAGGTAACAAGTTAAATTACTGCACGAGTCGAACGGACATGTAATTCAAAACAAAAATGACCTGATAACATGCAATATATCGTCACTTTTACGTCAATTTAATAAAATATAACATAATGTCTGTCAAACGTAAATAATATCTTACCTAAAGTATTATATTCAGTCACGTTAAATCGAATTGTTAAAAATTAAATAAAAAAACATTTGAATTTATGTTATAATTATTAAAGTAAAAAAATTATATTTAATTCACGTTAAATTATGTTATTCAAATTATAAAAATGTTAAAAATTCAAATAAAAAAGATTTAGATTTACCTCATAATTATTAAAGTTTAAAAATTATATTTAATTCAGTAAATATTTTATTTAGTCACTTTAAATTGTGTAATTCAAATTATAGGAATAATAAAAATGTAAAAAATTTAAATTTACATAATTTAATAAATATTATATCAAGTCGCGTTAAATTGTGTTATTTAAATTAAAAGAATGTAATAAAAATGTCAAAAAAATAAATAAATTAAAAAAATCATTTGAATTTATGTTATAATTATTAAAATTTAAAAATTATATTTAATTCAATAAGTATTATATTCTGTCACATTATTTAAATCTAATAAAAATATTAAAAATTTAAATTCATTTGAGTTTATGTTGTAATTATTAAAGATTAAAAATTATATTTAATTTAGTAAATATTATATTCACAATAGGAATGTAATAAAAATGTTATAATAAAAAAAAACATTTGAATTTACTTTATAATTATTAAAGTTTAGTATATTTTATGATCTCGAGTGAACCTCTCAATAGGATTCGAACCCATATGAAGTTTTGACCATCTGTTAGAGAAAAATAACGAATGGATCTTGTAGGATTCCCGAGAAATTCTTCGATTTCTTTCGGAAGCGGATGATTATTCATCTGCTTCTCATGTTCCGTGAATAGCCAGGACATTGAGGAATATCCAGAAAAGCATTTAGGGAATCGGTCTGATTCTATATCTGTCCGTTTCGTTTGAAGAAAGAAAGGATCCCAAAGAATCGATCTTTCTTTTAGTTGTTGAATCTCTCTTTGATTGATCAATGTGTGATATTCCGAATCCTCGTTACTAATGGAATCGAAATGATCTCTGGATTGAACGAAACTAGATCTTGTGGTTGACAAAACACTCCGGAGTAAGGTTCCGGTTCGGTTCAGGAGAGGAGGATGTTGATCGAGCTTTTCCATGCATAGTCCCAGTTTCGGTTAAAAACCCAGAGCGAGCTACGGATCTATACCAAGCCCATTACGCCTGAACCACTAAACGATGGGGGCATACTTGCCCGACTACCATCATACTATGATCATAACCGGTTAATATGATGCAATTTGAAAGATTCATTATTCCATAGAATTTTTCCGGTCTTTCAGTATTACTTGCACTAAGGTAAGTGGTCGTAGTTGGGGGTCTCTTCCATCCTTTTCCACCTGATTATGCTTTCTCATCAACCGCCTTCCTCTGAGCTTGACAATATTACTCGAGATCAGCAGGACCTCTTGGATCGGGGGAAACAGAGATGTTGGCTAAGAATTTAAATAATTATTTATATTTAATAAATATTATATTAAATCACGTTAAATTGTAATAAAAACGTTAAAAAGTCGTAGGACTATATAACATACGATGTTGATTGAATCATAATATTATTATTTATTTATTTGTTAAATATACATTTTAAAAATTTTATTTATAGAACAAAGTTCTTTTGTTCAGAAATTAACCGAAGGGCGCGGACGGAGAGTGTGATAGATCTGTCTGGTCAGCGTCGGCTCGTTCCACTGAAATTTTCAATTTCAATCGGAGTTCTTGTTCTTGTTGTTCTTCTTCTCTCTCCTGGGTTGTTTTGTTCTTCTCGCGCCATTTTCACTCTTCTGTTGCTGGCAATCCGAGGAACAGGGACATGGATTTGGACCAGTGGATCGTTAAGGTCAAGGAAGGCCAGCATCTTCTTGAAGACGAACTTCAACTTCTTTGCGAATATGTAAGGTTTTCTTGTTCTTAATCCCAACCACAACCTGGTTTTCTTTTTGTTTGCGATTAATCTTGAAAACCTTATGTATCTGAGGATAGTTAGGGTTTATACATTTTGGAACCTCGTGTGTGTAGTAAACCACTTGCGTATCTTCATTGATGCTGCGGCTTTTGCTTCTACTACCGGGGGTTATGCTTCGTGTTCTGTGGACGGAATTTTTAGTTTATACAGCTTTTAGTTTGAATCTCTCGCGTAGCTCACCGGTTTGTACTTCAATGAAGTTTTGGAGAAATGGATGTCGAGGTTGTTGGTCGTATTCTCAGAGATCAGTTGGAGGTTCAGACGTGAAATTCTGATTGGAAATTTGCGACATGGTGTTTGTGCTTCGTGTATATCGACGAGGATGTGTGATACGTTCACTCGCTTAATGAGACTTTGTATTATAAACGATTTTGTCGGTTGAATCTTGAAAGATTTTGATTGCACGTTTTCTGCCGTATTACGTATTTCTACAGGATCCTCATTGGCAATATCTGTATGCGTGTGTGCATTCGTGTTAGCAATTTTAGATAATCTTATAAAGTTTGCCTGTTATGGCTGCTTACTTTCTGCATAACAGGTAAAAGAGATCCTCATTGAGGAATCTAATGTGCAACCTGTCAACAGTCCTGTAACGGTCTGTGGTGACATTCACGGTCAGTTCCATGACCTGATGAAACTTTTTCAGACTGGAGGTCATGTACCAGAGACAAATTATATCTTCATGGTATGTTTTATACTTTTTGGACAATTTATGACGCAGTCACTTGCTTGATTCTATGCGGTGGTTAACATTATCATTAATCATTCATTGTCAGGGTGATTTTGTTGATCGAGGTTATAACAGTCTCGAAGTTTTTACTATTCTTTTGCTTCTTAAAGCCAGGTAATGTTTTATGCATGCTTCTGGGTTTGAAAATGCTCTCTATGTTTGCAAGACCATATAAATTCACAGTTTATTTCTTTACAATTTTTTTTGGGTGGGGGACGGGGTACATAATTTTTGGCTCTTAGAATCAGCAAGGTTGTCCATCGTGAAGCAAATTAAGGTCAATGAAATAAATAACTCTGAAATAGATCAATTGGTCAGCAAAAACAAGGATTAAAAGAATATTAGCAAAAATGAGGATTAAAAGAAAGTGTATCATTTATACTTAACACATGCACATAAAGGTTAGGTGTCAGTTTTATGCATATGGGTGACTAAATGGATCATTTCTATGACGGTCATCTTGTTGTATGTAAAGTTCATGGGCAATTTTGTTTCTATTTCTTATTAATGGCAATTCAAAAGGAGGATGTATGTGATTGGCAGCCTAAATATTTTATTTGAATTTATATTATCGTATTTCAGTTTATATTAAACATTACATGCAGATATTCCAAGATATTTGTTGTATTTATTTATTTCTTTGCAATTTTTGTGAGAAGAGGGTCTTGCTCATTTTATCACTTGGCCTTTTGTTTGGGCTGCACTTATTTGTCACCTATAAGTACAAAAGACGTCCTAAAAATGATTTGGCTGGATTGGATTTTCTATTCTGTTATTTGCTATGACGTTCTTTGGGAAAACCATCAATTTCCTTTCTTAACAAAATTTATTTGTCTTCTTAGATATCCGGCTAACATCACACTCTTACGAGGAAACCATGAGAGCAGACAGCTTACTCAGGTTTGAATTTTCTGTTTAGGTTATTATTGAGGTCACGATGCTATCTCTCTTATAAAGTAACATATTTGAAACCTCCATGTCTACAATGGAAAAGAAAGGAGATGAATCTCTGCTATTAAGAAAAGAAGGGAGATGAATCTTTTGCTTTGACCCTAGATTTGCAATGATGGATGAGTTGGAGAATTTAGGCCTTCAACAATACATGTTTCCATCTCATCAATTTCTTTTTCCCTCCTGAAAACAGTTGAGAAAATGCCTTTTCTCAAATGCACAAACATTCTGAAAGCCCTTATAAATAGTAAAAAGCACGGGAGAATTTAGGCATTCAACAATCTATGTTTCCATCTCCGTCCAATGTTCCTTTTCCTTCTGAAAACAGAGTTGAGAAAATGCCTTAACAGAAGGACACAAGTATTCTGTAAGTCCTTACAATCAACAAATACTATGGTCATCCTTGCATTTGCTTGTATTCTGCATCAACTCACTGCACCTCAATTCGATCCATATATCTGCCTTTTTTTGGCTGAAGCATTGATAGTTAGTAAAATTGTGCAATAAAAACTTTCCTGCTCATGTAGTTTTTGTAATTAATGTTAACTTTGAATATGGTAGCAAAAACCTTGAATTCAAGTTCAATTTGGTAAGGAGATGGGTTTAAAATCCGTTGAGGTCATGAAATTGGGATTATCATAAGACTGACTGTAGTCCTAGATTTGAATTTAGTGAATAGAAGCTTGGAGGATTTTGGAGTTTGGGAACAAGAATTAATTGATCTTTAACTCTGTTTGGAAACAGCTATAAAGTCTTTGGCATTCTGTTACGCTCTGGTTCTAAAATCCTGTTTATACTCATTATCCACAGCCATAGTTCCAGTCCTTTTTGTACTTTCTTTCCTCGAACTTACTGAGTCGAGATCATTTTATTGAAAACTTCCATCTTCATACTTCGTTGATAACATGAATGTTATATGAAGGTTTGAACTTCATTGTAATATGCATGGTGCTGTGACTTTCTTGCTAGGTTTATGGTTTTTATGATGAGTGCCAGAGAAAGTATGGAAACGCTAATGTGTGGCGGTACTGTACAGATGTTTTTGACTACTTGACACTCTCAGCAATTATAGACGGAACTGTAACCTCTCTCTCCTTTGTTCCCCTTCAAAACCCCCATTCATGATGTGTGATTCAGTGTGCATGGATATATGCAATTGATTTCATTATTGCGTGAGTTTTCCTCGACTGTTTATTAGTGGTGGTGCCCTTATGTATTGCTTTTTTTTTTTTTTTTTTTTTTTCCAT
>NW_019272047.1:695879-710473 GCF_002738345.1 Cucurbita maxima
CTTTTTTTTTTTTTTTTTTTTTTTTTTTTTTTTTTTTTTTTTTTTTTTTTTTTTTCCATCTCAGGTTCTCTGTGTCCATGGAGGACTCTCTCCTGATGTTCGAACCATAGATCAGGTTTTCTTGTATTCTTTCAAATGATGATCTGTCTTCTCTTGTCCATAGCTTTTCTTATGACACTCACTTTATAATATGTATGCATCAAATTCTTCATGTGAAGAGGGATAAAGTATATGAATATGCGTTTACCTATGCCTTATCTATAGACAATGTATTATGAGTTGTCCAACCTTTCATATGTGCTTGGGAAGCATTTCAGAAATTAATTAGTTGCAACAATTAATTTGATTTCATCACGTAGAAAGCAATTGGTTAGGAAAGAGAGCATATGCTAGTCTTGGAACTTTGACCATAACTTTTTCCATAGGAGCAAACCTGTTTAAGGGGTCAGCGCTTTCTTACGGTAGGAAGGCTCCAAAAAGCAGTTTATCATGATTATTGTTTGTTTATTTGCACGCTCATTCAGAAGATTTCATTTGACCATTTCAGATTGAGACTTTCTGGATGATCTGCTAATATTAATACAGAGTCCTCTTACTGGTATTTAGATCTGTGCAGATCCCTTGAAAGAAATGAAGGGAAAAAAAAGTTATATAATTGCAGTGTGGCACTTGCCTACGAACACTTCAACACACCTTACAAATCCACCTTTGAAATTCTATAATGCCTGATGTGATATGATTTCTTCTATGATCTGTTGAATAATGTTTGTTAATCCTGTTTGCCAATGGATCTGTTTGAAATTTTACTAGCTTGAGGCCTTTTTTCCACCATTTTTCTTCCGCGACAGATACGGGTGATTGATAGAAATTGTGAAATTCCACATGAGGGACCTTTTTGTGATCTTATGTGGAGTGATCCAGAAGATATTGAAACATGGGCAGTTAGTCCACGAGGAGCCGGTTGGCTTTTTGGTTCCAGAGTTACTTCTGAGGTAATTTTCTGTTTTAAAGTTCAACCATATAACTTTCTACAGAGCTTATGCAGATTCTAACTATTGCAGTTCAATCACATTAATAATCTTGATTTGGTTTGCCGAGCACATCAACTTGTACAAGAAGGTCTCAAGTACATGTTTCAGGATAAAGGCCTTGTAACTGTAAGATTTTGAGCAAAAGCTATTATCTCTCTCTATAATGATAGACTTTATCTAGTTGATTGAGTTATTTTGTCCTTGAATTTGCAGGTATGGTCTGCTCCAAATTATTGCTATCGTTGTGGGAATGTAGCTTCTATATTGAGCTTTAATGAGAATATGGTGAGTATTCACTTGCCCATTTTAGTCATTATTTTTTATATTTTAAAAGGAACGTATTGTTCTGTCGATGTTTTAATCTGTTGAACTTATGATTTTGACGTTGACTTTTTCAACATTTTTCGATCTCTCTCCCACATTTTTATGGTCAAAGTAGGGGGTAGCCCATTGAATAATTTCTCCATCTTTAGAGGTTTGAACCCCGGGTTGAAATAAACGTTTTTAAATTATTTTTTTTTCTTCTAAATAATGGTTTTAGAATATGCTTTCATGGGAATTATATGCAAGTTTCTTACTCAATAAACCGTTTGTTAACTTCACACAGGAAAGAGAAGTGAAGTTCTTCACTGAGACAGAGGAGAATAATCAGATGAGAGGCCCAAGAACAGGAGTTCCTTATTTCTTATGATAAAGGAAAAGGGGTGTTGATGGTTGACCATAATTGTGAAAGTATCGAGCTATATCATGTTCGGGCGATACATCTCTTAAACAACGATACCTTAAACTTGTTGTTTGCAGGTAGATCATTGTTCAGCTTGGATGGTTGTTTCATCCTAGGCTGATAAGATAGATATTTTGGGCTGTGAATTACGTTGGCAGTAGGTAATTTATTTTATTCAGCAGTTTGCATTCATAGTATGGTTTTTGTTGTTGGGACCGCTTTAAATCCATTTGTGTATTACTATTGAAAGAAAGAAAATCTCAGCCAGCCACGCCTGTGCATTATATACTGCCTGTTGAGCATGTTTTTACAACTCAAATTCTGACATTAATCAATGTAGAAAGTATGTAGCCATGGGATTACTATATTTGTGTTACTCACTTCTGGAAACACCATAGTTTTCTTCGACTGGCATCGTATTTTTCGTTTGAGCTCAACCTTTTGATCGAAGATGTAATGTTTGAACCAGTTATGATTTGGTCATGTTGACTCGTGTCATCGAATTTGCCTTCCTTTTGTAATGTGCATATTTATATTATTATTGATAGGTTTTATTGAATATCCCAAAGCCCCATGGAGAGTAGTTGAATGTTATATCGGGTTGCTTACGTTGGATGGTGTCTCGCGGTGAGAGTCTTGTTTTTATGGTATCTCTGATTTGACTACGATACATGGAACCAATAAACATATGGATTTATGAGAAATTCCATTAGAGGTGTTGGGTGACTCTCTTAGTATCTTATTCTTAGTATCTCTATCGTGCTTTGGTGCTTTATATTCTTGCCATAGAAAATTTATGTTGTGATAAGTAAGAAAATAATGTATATGTTAGACTTGATGCATGTTGTATGTCACATGAGTATGGATTGCTTCTCCACCGTTCGTCTTTCCATTGGTTTTTAACAACGTTAGCATGCATTAGCACATAGTAAGGTCTAATGATATGCATTCAAGTCCACCTCGTGAAATCATGCACATGTGCATGAACCGTTTAGGAAAGTATTATGCATCCACCATTGCTAAAAAAAAAAAGAAAAAAAGTAAAACTCAAATAATAATAATGAAAAGTAAGTCTCACCCGTCTTGAAACATGTCATATGTCTTCATGTACAAATGACGGGTTTTCTTTTTGTTCCGGTTATGTTTTTTATTTTATTTTACAAGATTTTATTTAAAGAAATAGTCATGACACGTGGTAGTCGTTTAAAAAAGTATAGTTGTTGATTGGCCATAGAGCTTTGAGATATTTTTGTTTAACCAATGAGATTGAGAAGCATGGCTGCCCCTGTCCGGTCAGGGAATCGGCTTACGTCATTCAGTGCCCCATTACCCTATTATTCACGATTTGATATTTTTTAAAAATAGCTTAAAATAATAATTTTTCAATTTGATTTTGGTCAAATTTTGTTAAATAAAAATAATAATTCACCGATTAAAGGGTTGGTGACTCGAGCAATTCAAGTTCTCAACCCAACCCAACATTCTACCTAACAAAAATATCTACTTCTTAATTTTCATAATAATCTTAAGAATCGACCTGATTTTTTAGATTTAAAAAAATTTAACCCGACCCAAATCGAAAAAAATATAACTCAATCTAACATTTATAGTTTGGGTTGAGTAGTCCAAATTGGTTGGATTTTCGGGTCATACGAACACCTGAGTAATTAAATTTTTTTTTTTTTTTTACAAATATTTATTAATTTGATACAACTTTTAAGCTTTATTAAAACTATAATTAAATTTAAAATTTAGGAAAGTAACTTTTATTAGGTTGTTTTAATTTGAAAATTTATAGGAAAATTTCACAATATATATATTTTTTCATAATAAAGAAACTAAATAATGAAGAATGTCATTTATTTATTTTAATTAAAAAAAAAAAAGAAAATTTGTAAGCCGCACACGTTTCAATATTGTGGATTACCTATATCCAATTATTGGAGTACTTTTTTAGAATGAATCATGCAATATTATACAATATCATAATATAATTTTTTTTAATATCTTAACACAAATAATATATATTTATTTTTATTTGATATCTTTTGAATTCTATATATGAAATTGCCATCCAATCAAATTTTAATTATTAAAATAATTAAAATAATCTTTATGGGATATAAAAATTAGTTTTGATATGTACTCTTTATCATTATCGTCTGAAATTACGTTTTTAATTATATAATATTTGATATTAATAACAAAAAAATGTTAAAATACGACCCTTGTACTTTTAGGTTCGGTTTATTTTGATGTCTCGTATATTTCAGTCATAAAATTTCGATTTTGGTTCATTTTGTTGGATAAAAGTGTCTACTCATTCAGGGAATGATCGTTTGTTTATAATTAAGAAATACTCTCTTCATTGGTTTGAGGCATTTTGGAGAAGCCCAAACTAAAACCACGAGAGCTTATACTCAAAGTAGATAATATCATACCATTGTGGAGAGTCGTGTTTATCTAACATGGTATTAGAGTTATGCCCTAAACTTAGCCATGTCGAACAAAGGACTCCAAAAGAAAAAAGAGTCGAGATTTGATTAAGGAGAGACGTACTTTGTACGAGGGAAGGTGTTGGATGAAAGTCCCACATCGGCTAATTTAGGGAATAATTATGAGAGTCAAGGCTCGATTAGAGGAGGCATACTTTGTACGAGGGGAGGTGTTGGATGAAAGTCCCACATAAACTAATTTAGAGAATGATCATGAGTTTATAATCTAAGAATATACCATTGTGAAGAGTCGTGTTCATCTAAGACATTTTAGTTATTGTTTTTTTACGGACAATTAAAACCCTTTGATATAAATTTATAATTATATTTTAAAAAATTTAGTAGGTAAAATGTCGTGTTAAAAATGTGATTAGAAATGAAAATGAAGAGAGCAATAATATTTAAAAATAAATAATATTTAAATGAAATAAATATTTAAAATAAAATAATATTTAAACTTATCATATTCCGAGATAGTAGAGAAAATTGCATATCTTGAACAGTTGAAGGAAAATCGTTGACTGCAATGAAGCCATTGCAACAAAACGGCATATTTGGCTTAGTTAGGAGAAGCCTTGTTCTGTTTCTTCCTGTAGTGTTACTTTCGCCGCCTCCGCCGTTGGTAGCTTCCCTCCGTCACTTCCGATCGGCGGCCGCTACAATGAGCAACTCTCACTCGCCTCCGGTGGCTAAGAAGGTGGAGCACAAGATGGAGCTGTTTGGAGACGTCAGGATCGACAATTATTACTGGTTGCGTGACGATTCTCGCAAAAACTCTGATGTCATTTCATATCTGCAGCAAGAGAATGCGTATACCGATCTCGTCATGTCTGGTGAACTATAGTTTACATTTTGTTTCGGTTTTTGATTTTGTACATCAAGATTATGAGAAATTTATGAATCAGTGATGGATGAGAATAGCGTCGTTTGATTTATCGATTTCTGATGATTTTTGAGTCATGAGGATCTTTCGAGTAATGTGTGCGTTTTTTTGTTCTTTATTCATCGATCTAGGAACAAAGCAAGTGGAAGAACAGATTTATGCTGAGATTAGAGGACGAATCAAGGAGGATGATATATCTGTGCCTGAGCGGAAAGGTTCTTATTATTACTATGAGAGGACTCTACAGGGGAAAGAATATGTTCAATATTGCAGGCGTTTTGTACCTCGTGGTGAAGAATCTCTCTCTGTGCACGATACCATGCCCACTGGACCTGGTGCTCCTCCGGAGCATGTTATATTGGACGAAAATGTTAAGGCACAGAACCAATCCTACTACTCAATTGGTGCATTTGAGGTATTGTTAGGAGGAACTGCTTTACAATTTGATCCTGTTTCTCTCAGACATAATCTAGATTTAAGAATCATCTTCACGGTCATTTCTTCTGCAGGTTAGTCCAAACAACAAGCTAGTTGCGTATGCAGAAGACACTAAAGGAGATGAAATCTACACGGTTTATATAATTGATGCCGAGACTGGAGCTTCTGTAGGGAAGCCTCTTGTAGGTGTCACATCGTATCTCAATTGGGCTGGCGATGACGCTCTAGTTTACATCACAATGGATGAGATTCTTCGGCCCGATAAGGTGTTTTTCTACCCCATATGATCACATCCTTTATTTGTTCTTCAATGGCTCCTACTCTGCCTGTCTCATTGGAATAGAACTAACAAGTCTTTTTTTTCCTGAGATCTATCATATTCAAGATACCTGTTGATCGTTCTGTATATTCAGAATCGCTTTCTAATGATATATTTGTTGGTCCATTCACTGAAATAGAACAGTTTGGATTTCCTTTAATTTCTCATTTGTGCTAAGGCTGTAGATTATAATATCCTAATAAGTTTATGTCACATTGGACCCAGAGGATTTTTTATAGTTGTAAAGAGTGCTGCTCGGAGTACCTTTATGGTGATTTTTTTTTGTTAATTTCGATATAATTGCATTCAATATTTGCATTATGACGTTCACATAAATATTATGGTCAGACTTCAAATTAAAATTTTCTTTTTCAACGTATTCAGATGTTGATCTAGTAAAATTTTCCCTTTTCAATAGGCATGGTTACATAAACTGGGAACAGAGCAGTCAACTGACACCTGCCTTTATCATGAAAAGGATGATATGTTCTCTCTTGATCTTCAAGCTACCGAGAGCAAGAAATACTTGTTTATTGCATCTGAAAGTAAATTTACTAGGTTCAACTTTTATCTTGATGTTTCAAGGCCCCAAGATGGAATTGTTGTTTTGACGCCTCGAGTGGATGGAGTTGACACTTTTCCCAGTCATCGTGGAAATCATTTTTTAATCCGGAGACGAAGTGCAGAGATTTTCAATTCAGAAGTAGTAGCTTGCCCACTTGATAATACATCTGCAACGGAAGTTATTCTTCCACACAGGGAAAGGTAGTGATTTGTATTCTCGCATCATAATTTTTTTTTTTTTTTTTGGTTGAGTTGTTAGGATGGTTGGGAGGGAGTCCGCATTGACTATTGACTAATTTAGAGGATAGAGGATCATCATGGGTTTATAAGTAAGGAATACATTTCCATTGATACGAAGCCTTTTGAGGAAACCCAAAGTAAAGGCATTAGAGCTTATGCTCAAAGTGGACAATATCATACCATTGTGGAGGGTCGTGATTCTTAATATGGTATCAGAGCCATGTCCTTAACCTAGCCATGTCAATAGAATTCTCAAATGTCGAACAAAGAAATTGCAAGCTTCGAAGGTGTAGTCAAAAGTAACTCATGTGTCGAACAAAGGGTGTACTTTGTTCGAGAGCTCTAGAGAAAGTAGTCGAGGCCTTTTCCGAACAAAATATAGGAACGGGGATTTGAATCTTTGACTTCAAGAGAAAGATAATGAGAATATGCCATAATCAGTGAGTATTCTCTTGTGATAATTGATAATGGTATAATGTGAAGTTGACACAAAATTGGAATTGAAAAGCTGAGAGTTGATTACTTGAATCAACAAGCCTTAGGAGAAAAGAGATCTTTATTGGAACTTGCTGTCTTCTTATTTTATTTGTTGGAAATTTGTTTCGGTAGCTATTTTTGTAAAAGGAAAGACCTGACTGATCTATATCTAGGAGTAAAAGAAAGGCTGAACTATTATTAGGATTCTCATGTTCACTTGGTCTGACACTCGTAAACTTCCTATTATTCTGTGAATCTAATATTGTTTGTTGAAGGCTTCTTAATTAGTTAATGTTTCAATATTTCTCTATATTTCCTGCAACCCATCTGGGAACAAACTTGTCATTAAGGCTTATTAAGTTGTTCGAATCTTGTCCAGCGTGAAAATCCAGGATATACAGCTATTTCTTAATCACATCGTTGTATTTGAACGTGAAGATGGTCTACCAAAAATTGTTGTCTATAGCCTTCCCGATATTGGGGAACCACTTAGAAGCCTTGAAGGTGGACGAGCTGTGGATTTTACTGATGCGACTTATTCAGTGTATTTATCAGACTCAGAATTCTCTTCCACCATTTTACGGTTTTGTTACAGCTCAATGAGGACACCCCCCTCTACTTATGACTACGATATGAAAACAGGAGTTTCCATTCTAAAGAAAGTTGAAGCAGTGAGTAGTTCTGCTAACATGGTTATGTTGTTTTCTCTTTTGATCAGGATTGCCTCTAGGAGTAAATGAATAATTGTTTATCTTTACACGTAGAAATATTTCAAGCTTCCTGGTTTTGTTAAAAAATATTGACCAGATATGCATTTCAACCGTCTAGTTTTTCAACCTACTACCCACGAGGGGCAAGGAAAATATTTCATTTCCTCATTTATCTTGTTTTTCTAAAATCAGTGCTAATTTCTTCAACTTTTGAGTTCATCTGTTAACTTTTTTAATTTTCGTGCTTAAGAGTTTTTATTCCCTTGTGTTTATAACTTTTCGATATCTTACAAAATTCTTCTCTATTCTTTGTTGATTTCATGCCTTCTCATCGTCCACTTCTTTATACTTGAGAATTCCTGTTCTATTGCGTTTTCTTTATTCCATCCAAAAATCTCCTCTTTATCTTTCCTTCCTCCCAGGGGGATTCAAATAAATTTATTTTTCTGAAATGTAATGAATCTCACTACTTATCACAGGTTTTGGGAGGTTTTGATATTACCAACTATGTCACGGAGAGGAAATGGGCAACTGCTCTAGATGGCACTAAAGTTCCCCTATCAATTGCTTATCGAAAGGATCTTGTGAAACTTGATGGTTCAGATCCACTTCTACTTTACGGCTATGGTTCTTATGAGGTAAAAAATCCAATGTTAATTAGACTCTAGACCGATTTTAGGTTTTAGAAGTTATTTTGAAGTGAAAGAGTGTTCTTGTTTTATGGGGCAGCCACTCCGAATGGATTATAGTTTTGTTAATGGAGCTTTACTTAATGTAATTACAAGTTAATTTCCTGTTTTAATCAATTTATCAAAATTTTCAATTCAGAAAAATTGTTTCTGCATTGTAACATATTGTTCTTTGATGATCTATGTTGCATTTTGATGCCTTTGTTTTTTGCTACAGTTATGATGTCTGCCATGTGCCAATTTACTGTTCTTAATTATTTGCATAGAACATGACCTTGTACCTGAATCTTTCAGTCTACTTCTTCTTGTCACGTCACTGAGTTATGAATTGTAACAATTATTGTACATGAACATTGTTTTGAATGTGAATTTCATCCTGTGAACAGGCATGCGTAGACCCCAGTTTCAAGGGATCAAGGATATCTTTACTAGACAGAGGTTTTATTTATGTAATTGCTCACATTCGTGGGGGTGGTGAAATGGGGAGACAGTGGTATGAAAATGGAAAGTTATTGAAGAAAAAAAATACATTCACGGACTTTATTGCTTCTGCTGAATACTTGATCGAGAATAAATACTGTTCAAAGGAAAAATTGTGCATTAATGGAAGAAGTGCTGGTGGTTTGCTTATTGGTGCTGTTTTAAATATGAGGCCTGATTTGTTCAAAGCTGCAGTAGCTGGGGTACCTTTTGTTGATGTTTTGACGACCATGCTTGATCCGACAATTCCCCTTACAACTTCGGAGTGGGAGGTAAATCTCTTCCCTAGTAATGCTGTTAGTGGTGTGATGACCACTAGTGCTAGTAATCCCCTTAATTAGTCGAGTTGAGACTCGTCTCCCAACAATCCTCAACAATTTATAGATACGTTAACCAATGCCTATTCTTTCTTTTTGACTTGCCTGTTGCCTTCTTTTGAATTCTGTAGGAATGGGGTGACCCACGGAAAGAGGAATTCTACTTTTACATGAAATCATATTCTCCAGTGGACAATGTAAGCACCTCACAATTTCTTGACCAACATGTTATTTCGGCCATTTCCACCTAATCATCGAATTGATCTCAACTTGATTTTGGATCATATGAATATATCCGTGTTTTTGTGTTTCATACAATATCTTCAAACTTTCGGTTTCATTGGATATGACTTTATCTGCATTTTTAGGTTAAGGCTCAAGATTATCCAGACATACTTGTTACTGCCGGCTTAAACGGTAAAAGTGAATGCTTAAAACTTCAATCCAATTAGAGTTGCTATTTCCCTGTTTCTTCATCCTGTGCACATAATTGCCCTTCATACTCAGAATGGACAAGGAGTTTGATGAATATATATATAAATATATATATATATATATATAGAGACATACCTTTGAAGTGTCAATTCTTTTTTGTCCGTGTGGCAGATCCACGTGTTTTATATTCAGAACCCGCCAAGTTTGTGGCAAAATTAAGGGATATGAAGACTGATCATAATCTTCTGCTTTTCAAATGTGAACTTGGTGCCGGACATTTTTCAAAGTCAGGAAGGTAATAATTCTGTAGTTGATATCTTTTGTAGGCTTTACCTTGTGATCTGTGTTTTTCTCATCTCTTTTTGTTGCTTGTGCCTTTCTTCCTTCTTTAATATGATAATGACACTATTTCTTATTAAATTGGTTTCATTAACCGCTGCCTCTACTATTTGTTGCAACTCTGCTATAGATTTGGAGGAGAAACATTATGTTGAACTCTGTTAGGATTTCTGACTGGCTATTCCTGATAAATAGCCTAAAAATGGTAAATACGTAACCGTCGAAGCCCACCACTAGCTGATATTGTCTTTTTTGGACTTTCTCTTTCGAGTTTTTCCTTAAGATTTTGAAAACGCGTCTATTAGGGAGAGGTTTCCGCATCTTTATAATGAATGTTTCGTTCTCCTCCTCAACCGACGTGGGATCTCACAATCCACCCCCTTTGGGGCCCAGCGTCCTCGATGACACTCGTTCCCTTCTCCAATCAATGTGGGACTCCCCAATCCATTCCCCTTCGGGGCCCAGCGTCCTTGCTGCACACCACCTCGTGTTCACCCCCTTTGGGGCTCAGCCTCCTCGCTGACACATCGCCAGGTGTTTGGCTCTGATACCGTTTGTAATAGCCCAAGCCCACCGCTAGTAGATATTATCCTCTTTGGACTTTTTCTTTCAGACTTCAAGGTTTTTAAAACGCGTATGCTAGGGAGAGGTTTCTACACATTGATAAAGAATGTTTTGGGACTGGGATCTTAATATTATATTCAAATCCTTGTGTATTTTCTTTGGGCACTAAGAAGACACAGATTTTATTGTTTTTTATTTATTAATTTTTAGATATTTATTTATTTATTTTTGCTACCGTGCAGATTTGAGAAGCTACAGGAGGATGCTTTTACATACGCTTTTATACTGAAGTCGGTTAACATGATTCCAGCACTTGGAAACTGAGCATAAAAGCTGCCCTTGATGGTAAACAAGTACCATCTTTAAACTCTTTCATTCTCTATTGAAAAAGATGCCCTTTTAGTGAATCTTTATTTATGAGAGTGAGAGGTACTTTGTACTGATCTTCATTACCATTAAGCTAAATATAACTAGTTAGCACTCATACATATATTGATATGAACTAAGACATCAATCATGCAATATAAACTTCAACAAATATGTGAAGAAAATGTTGTTCAAATTATCACAAGATGTTACAATTCATGTCACGTTAAAGAAGAATCAAGCTTAATTTATTTTAGATGGTTATAAAATTTGGGTGTATAATAATTTAGACTTATAGTGCTGTTTAATGTATTTTAAGGTTTATTTACATAGGGACTACTTATGGTTATAAAATATAAAAGTTACAACCTTTGAAATATTTTATGGAAGGTTAAGAGTTTTAATTTTGAAGGTATATAAAGTCATGTATGTTGTCTTTGTAAGGAGACTTTGAAAATGTAGTATAAAGAGTATTTGTGTTTTCCTTTCGCCAATGACTAAATTTCTTTGCAATTCTATGTAGTTTAGGTTGCATGTAGAATCATTCCAATTTGATATGATCAATGATTTAATTTTCAAATGAGTGTTCTTGCCTTGAGATATTTGATCAACAAGGTAATCTGAATTTTAATTTCCCTGGGAGTGATTCTTTAACATTAGCGCTAAGTGTTCTTATCTTTCTTTTGCGATTCTATGTAGTTTAGATTCATGTTTAGAATCATTCAAGCTAGGCAAGATCAATCTTGCTTGTAGAGTAATTCGAATCTCAAACAAGTGTTCTTGCTTTGAGATATTCGATCAACAAGATAATCCGAATCTTACTTCCCTTGTAGTGATTCCTTATCATTTAGTATAGAGCTTTGCCTTGGGTTAATTCCTTACATGTTTATAAGAGATTTAAATTATTCTAAACAAGTTTACCCTCAAGTGATTCCTTATCATTTAGTATAGAGCTTTGCCTTGGGTTAATTCCTTATTACATGTTTATAAGAGATTTAAATTAATCCAAACAAGTTTACCCTCCTCTCAACAATGGAAGGACCTTCCTTGTCCTGGCCACCTCTCCACAATGATATGATATTGTCCACTTTGAGTATAAACTCTTGTGACTTTGTTTTTTATTTCCACCTACCAATACATATGTATTCATTACTTATAAATCTAGGTTCATCCCCTTAATTAGTCAATGTGGGACTCCTTTCCAACAATTCTCAACAGAGAGTTCATCTCCTGTGCCAGCCACGTTCTCCTTATCCACGTATATTTCACTCACCGCCTCGTTTTCACTTTTTTCCATTGCCCTACAATGTTAGCCTTACCATATTATAATAATAGCACTCTTGTTTTAGGCTACATCTTCCATCTCCATGCACATCATAAATTTTAGTTTTCTTCCTTATCTATAACAATATTTATACTAGCTAGGTGTATCAAAAGTGGACTAAGCTCCAAAATCTATCAAACTTTTACATGCTTGTTTTTGAATATGTGCTTGACTGCAGCGGAATAGTTAAATACTTGGCCTTTTAATTTCAAAGTTTATTTAATTAAATATAAATCCACAGTAACGGCCTTTTAAGTTATGTTGTTTCATGGAGTAGATTATATATTTTTATTCAATAATATATTGAAATGTACTCAGTTAGGTTATGGATCATTTATAGTTTAGTCAATATGCTATATCATTATATCTGATAAAGCTATAATTTGATAAAAGCTATATAGTAAGCTAAATGGTATATATATATAGACAGATATGAAAATGTACTCTCTATATTCTCTCTTACTGTATACATGTCTGAAGTCATCAATACAAATCTTTTAGCCAAGTTCTCCTTGCATTTTCTATCTCCGGTTGTTTGTGTTCATCTAGATCGAGTGTATGCGTTATTGTGCAATCCTAACATGAGGGTCTATTAACATTATTTAAATTTTCTTAATGTTGACTAGTCGATTACTCTTTATTTTTATTATATTTTAGAGCATAATTTGGGTCCCAAAGTTTATTTTCTAGCCTGCAATTATTATGTGTATAGAACATATTAATAGCTTGGTTTACCATATCTATAAGTATTATCTGTAGTTAGATGCCTTGGTTTAGCTTGAACTTGTCTTAGCCCATGAGCTTTTGGTGGGTTTAGTTCTGTGATACTTTAATAATGGCACATTAGGTAATATAAATTGTTACATATTATTTTAATTAAATGAAAAAAAACCCAAGCTAAAGTGAGGTTGTTAGAATAATATACCTTATTAAAGGATACCTTCCCTTTTATTAAGAAAATAAACTTTATACTTAGAGTAATAAATGTTGCTAAATTATTGAATATGCTTTATTAGGAAATGAAGCAAAGACTTTATAAAAGAGAATAAGATTATGAATGAAATTAAATTACAAGATATGCTTTACTTTGCTTCTTCTCTATTAGAATTAATCATACTTATTATTGACATTTGTCATGTTAAATGAAGTGTCAATTTTCATTGATTATTGAGAAATTTTACTTTTACTAAAAAAAACTAATAAATTAGAAGAAAAAAAAAATGTAAAATTGAGATGAGGAATCATGAATCTCCGTAGTGGTACGAAATTGTCTACTTCGAGTATAAGCTCCCATGACTTTGGGGTTTTCCAAAAGGTCTCATACTAATAGAGATAGTATTCATTGATGGTAAATTCATGATCATTCCCTAAATTAGCCATGTGTGACTTTCATCCAACCATAAACAAACTCCATGTTTGTAGTAGCGGGGTTCTATTGGCTCTTTGCTTCATATTACCTCTTTTTAATGGAGAAAAGAGGAAAAAAAGGGACTAAACTTTACCATTGATTGACATGTTATAAAAAAAAAAAAAAGTGGCTAGTTATTAATAAAAATAGTTTCTATTTTCGATTGATCGTTTATACAATAAAATTGAGAATCATTCTCATAGGCTTTTTCATGTGGGTTCTAGATTTTAATATAGTAGCATGTTTATCGGTCTACTTTTTTTGAAGGTATTATTTTGAGTCGGTACGATTATTAACCATTAATTTATATGAAATTGGGTAGGTTTTTGAATTTATGAATTACTGGCCTAATCCCATTAAAAACTATAAAAAAATTCAATTTAGTTGATAAAATATATTTTGACGTACATAATTATTTCGCCTTTAATTGAAAAAAAAAAAAACTTTCGTGTACAAATAATGACATTAAAATTTTGGAAGTAATAGAAACATATGGTAACTCAACATCGAAGAGTTGGGCCAATTGACTGAATTAGTTGAAAAAGTTGATGTCACAAAATCTTTCTTATAACCAAGAATCACATTAACGGAAGAATCCAATTCATTGTCAAATACAAAATTGACGGTTTTATCCATAAAAAACAAAACTTACCAAAGATGAGTTACTACGACTAGAGTTAGGTAAGCAAGCAAGATGGAGAGACTAGAAAAGTCGAGACATGGGGTTCTCTATTTCTAAGAAGATTATCTTCGGGATCTAAAAATCATAAAAAAAAAAAAAAAAAAAAAAA
>NW_019272047.1:710911-714580 GCF_002738345.1 Cucurbita maxima
AAAAAAAAAAAAAAATAAATAATAATAATAATAATAATAAAACTTCAGTTGTTGACAAATTATCAATTACAAAGATCTGTTTTTAATTTCAAATTTTGATTGGACCAATTTCTTTTAGTTATCCGCAATCAGCGCATTCCAAGTTATTTTATTATTAATTTTTTCTTTTTATTTTTTAGTTTATTAATTTTCACACTCAAAATTTTAAATGGAATGCAAATGAATCTTAAATTTGTAATTGAATTTTTAGTAATTTACACCTTCAAAATTGATCAAATTTTTTCCCAAAGCTATACGAGTTCGGTATTTCAAATCGTCCTAAACTTAATATAGCTATATTTTTTTTATACGATCTCGATTTTCTTTAATACATGGAATCAATCATAGTTATTTTTCAAATAATTTTAATTTTTATATATATATATAATTGATTCCATCCAACCAACTAAATATTTATAATTAAAGTTTTATATAATTTTATTAAATTTATTTATATAAAAGATAATTACAAAATTTACCAATATATAATGAAAATTAAATTAAATTTTAATTAATTAAAATTATTTTAATAATCTAACTTAATAAAATTAAAATAGTCAACTATCTAAAATAATAAAACCTCCCATCCAACGATCATTTTGTACTTATTTTTATAATTCATACCTTACGTGATTAAATATGCAAATATAATTATTATGTTTATTCAAATAATGAGAATCTATAATTATATGAATAATCATAATATTATTATTTTTATTTTAAATCAATACCAAAGCTATTATTTACTCTTTGATATATGCTTTAATAAATGATATCATGATATTGTGACAATTTGATGAATAAAAGTTATGTCAAACTTTAGGGTAAATTTTTTTTCTACATTTAAAAATATTAATGCTAATACATATTTTTAAATTTTATTTTATAATTTTTGCAAAAATGATCAAATTATTAACAAAAATTAAGCTATAAACGCTCATATAATTTAAATGCAAACTCAAGATAGTAAAACTAAATATTTGAATATATACATAATTTTGAGATCATATATACAAATAAAAAATACTCCTAATACTTCGTTGATATTTTTACCGAAAAACACTAACCCAATAAAATTTAGGACAGTAAGCACGGGTTGCAAGAATTACCACAGAGAATTAGGCTCGAGAAACCTAATATTCTAATCAGCAAATGAAACGTTTGACTACTACTAGTAAGAATTTCTACTACCAAATAAGACGGGATCTCCCCGTGACAAAGAAAAAGCAAACTATAATTAACGAACTAATCCATAATGTTTTTTTTTTTTTTTTTTTTGGAGTTGGAAGTAAATGTGAAATTTGAATACAGTGCGCTCCAAGTTTGAAATGAAATTGGGATCCTTGTGATCCAACGGCTATAAACTGATAAAAACTCTGCATGTGAATCTCTTTAACCTTATGATATTCAAACTCTTCTTCTTCGTTCTCTATAAATACTTTCTCCATTCTTTCCTCTTCTTGAAGCCTTTTTTTTCATCATTATTCCTTCTTCTCTACGTGAAACAACACAACAAAATTCCACTTTTTTCACCTTTTCCTTTCTTTCCTCTTCATTTTCTGCACAATTCTCGGATCTGATTACTCCTCCTCTCCCCAAAATGCACATTCTGAAATGGGTCTTGTTCGGCGTGTTACTGGCTGTGTTGGTTGCGGAGGCGTCGACGACGACGGTGGCACCTGTCTGTGTAGAGGAAGATAGAGCTTCATTGATGAGTTTCAAGGCAAGAATTGTGCAGGACACGACGGATATTCTAGCGTCGTGGACCGGCCGGGACTGCTGCAATGGCGATTGGGAAGGCGTGTCGTGTGGCATGACGGGACGAGTGACGAAGTTGCAGCTGCAAAGACCAGAGAAGAACAGTGAGATGTTCATGAAAGGAACACTCTCTGCTGCTCTTGGCAATCTGCAGTTTCTTGAGGTAATTGTGATAAGTGGAATGAAGCATATTAGTGGCTCGATTCCTGAGAGCTTCTCTGCTCTATCTCGTTTGACCCAATTGGTTTTAGAGGACAATGGCCTTGGAGGAACCATCCCTTCAAGTTTAGGTCACCTGTCCTCTCTCCAGATCCTCTCTTTAAGTGGCAACCATTTGAGAGGCCAAATTCCACCCAATATAGGCAACCTTGTGAACCTTCTCCAGCTAAACTTAGCCAAGAATTCACTTTCTGGGCCAATCCCACAAACATTCAAAGCCTTTCCTAGCTTACAGTACTTTGATCTAAGCTTCAACGAGTTCTCTGGTTCCCTCCCAGCTCATGTGGGTCAGTTCAAGAACCTCACTTACCTCGACGTCTCGAACAACCAGCTTTCCGGGCCTATCCCCACCGCCATTTTCAGCTTGCCCAAGCTTTTGGACTTGTTATTAAGCAACAACAAGCTCACAGGAACCATTCCAGTCCAAATTGAAGGCCTGAAATCCATTACAACTCTTTCACTCAGTGGCAATCAGCTACGAGGTCAAATTCCAGCTTCCATTTCTAAGCTTCAGAATCTATGGAACCTTAATCTATCAAGAAATGGGCTCTCAAATCCATTGCCAACCATTCTTGTAAGCAGCATTCCTTCACTTTTGACAATAGATCTATCCTATAACAGCTTTGTTTTTGGGACAGTTCCTGGTTGGATCAGAAACAAGCAGCTCTCAGAGGTTCATCTAGCTGGGTGTGGACTCAGGGGAGCCCTCCCAATCTTTAGAGTATCAGATTCTATAACCTCTATAGACCTCTCAGACAATCATTTCACAGGTAGGATATCAAATTTCATGAAAAACATGTCAAGCTTGCAAAAACTCAAGCTCTCAAACAACCAGCTAAGATTCAGCCTCTCAGAACTCAAATTACCAGATGTTTTCTCCTCTCTTGATCTTCACTCAAATCAAATTTATGGGTCACTCTCAAACATATTAAACAGAGAAACCAGTGGCTTTTTGGAGGTAATTGATGTATCAAACAACCAAATCACAGGCGCCATTCCAGAGTTCACCTCTGGCTTGGGTTTGAAGGTCCTCAACATTGGATCAAACAAGATCTCTGGTCACATTCCCAGCTCAATCTCGAACCTGGGAGAGCTAATAAGGTTAGATATCTCAAGAAATCAAATACAAGGAACAATCCCAACGAGTATTGGAGCTTTAAAGAAGCTCCAATGGTTGGATTTATCCGTTAATTCTCTCACAGGCAAATTATCAAACACCTTGTTGGCAATCCCGCGGCTTCGACATGCGAACTTCAGAGCGAACAGATTGTGCGGGAAAATCCCACAAGGGAGGCCGTTTAATGTGTTTCCAGCCGCCGCTTATGCCCATAATCTGTGTCTTTGTGGGACGCCATTGCCGCCCTGTAGAGAAGCAGAAGAATGGAAATTGTGAAAACGAAGAAGAATCAAAGACTGCCCATTACGAGAATGGCTTGTTTATTGTCGCTCATCATCTCAAATGAGCTCCCATGGCGTCGAGGAGCTATGAATCCACACATTTTATCTCCGCTCCTTTAAAGTTCCATTTCTTGTTCATGTTCTTGATTTGATTTTACAGTGAACTTATCTTGTTTGCTTATTGATATTTGATAAACATAAAAGAGAAATATTGTTTTTTTTTTTTTTTTTTTTCTTTCATTAATAATTTTTTTG